>NC_061108.1:21043713-21068713 GCF_015104395.2 Macrobrachium nipponense | reverse complement strand
AAGAGTTGATATCATGACTTTTTCGCATTTTGTATTCCTGCAACGAGAACTTTCACTCACTTCTTTTGTAAACATTATATGCCATCGAGTTTGTCATTACAATAGAAATCTGAATTCATTTGCGCGTTCATCTCTCCACCTCCAAATAATTCCATAAAACGCTTTGGAAAACTTTAACTAAGTCTCTTTGATTTCTGGGTGGTTGTTTATGAATGCTGATAACTACTCGCATTAATGAAAGTATAGTTCTCCTTGTTGACGTCACTTTGGTCTAAGTGGAACAAATGGAACAAATTCTTTGTGGGCGGCATTCGACTCATTACAGTATTTGATTTTTTTCGCTCTGCTTGTATTCGCTATTTGTATTTTATTACATACTGCAAGTTTTGAATCATGATTCCATATTTCATTTTGGCAGGTCTTCAAGTAGAAAAGTTGGTTGCGGTGGTTCTTCAGAATGGCGAATAGTTTTCTAGAATTTTGTTGACAGGGTTAAAAAAACGCAATAATTTAGAATCCGCTGGGATTTTCTCTTGTATATAGTTCTACATTCTATGTAAGCGCTCGCAAATTTAAGTTCTTCCTATAAAATCCCCTCCTCTTTTCATACCTTCGTTCCAGGACTTTTTCCTTCGCCCTTTCCTTCCCCTTCACTCACTTCTGCTTCCGAAATGAGCTCTTGGTTCCTGGAATTCCATTCCGTCTTAGTTGGAAACAAAAATGGGAATCAATTTCTCTCAGAGGACGATTGCAAGCGGCGCCAATTTGAGCAACGCCGAGCCAGATTGAATTGGTGTTTTTTTACTCTTTTTTTTATCAATAATCCAGAAGTTCTTGGAGGTTTATCGTAACGGGCAATTCCAAGGTGTGGAGAGAGAGAGTGAAATATACCGTATATGCTCTTGTATGTGCATATACAGTAGTGCAAAAGTGTATGCAGTGTTCATTTGTGTACGCCTCGAGTGTGTGTGTGTATGTATATATATATATATATATATATAATATATATATATATATATATATATATATATGTATGTATGTATGTATGTATGTATATACACACACACGCACACTCGAGGCACGCACAAATGAACACTGCATATACTTTTGCGCTATTGTATGTGCATATACAAGGACATACGTTATATTTCTGTGTGTGTGTGTGTGTCCACTTCGGCATATCCTCAATTGAGGGCAACTCCAAGAAAAAAGGGCTCAATGATCATTGCCACATATTACTATAGCTTCCGAATTAGGAGTGAATATCCTGTTTTGTCAACCTTCCACTACATCAGCCAATTCATTCACATGCACGGGAAGCTCACGGGAAGTTTTTTTACTGCTTGACCACACTCACGATTTTCCCCAATTAGGGTCTTCTTTTAAAGTACTTATTTCACCCCTCCCCCGGCAGTGCACCTCATTGCCAGCAGTACGAAAGGGAGTTCCACTGTGCCCCTTCTGCCACTAGCTCCATCCACTTTTTAGTCTTTAACTCTACCTCCATTCCTGTTTTTTCCTCTGTCATGTCGTCCAACACTATTACTTCTTAGTGTTCCATTTCCCTAATATTCTTTATCTCCCTGTCTTCAGCTTCAGCTACTTCTTTGCGCTGTCTCAGTCCATGAGGGGCCAAAAGTACCCCAGTGCTGCCTGGCTTGACAGCCTAAATTCCACAAATTCCGTCAGTCTTTCTTTCCCTTCGGAGCATTGAGTTGTAATTAGATTTTCCCCACTTTTCAGGGACTTGTATTTGTTTGGGTTCTTGTTTTTTTCCCGATCGAGTTGTCAAGTTTCATTTTCAGGAGTTAATTTCCTACTCCACATTTTATACATCAGCTGCTGTTCTCAATTTTACTTGTTTCTTAGTAGAATAGCTTCACTTTCAGTGCTCCGGCTCTCATCTGTATCCCTCCTACTTACCGAGCTTCTCACAGAATTTTTATTTTTATTTTTTCACATTAAGTTTTACATTTTATCATTGGGTTATGCTTGACACAGCCCACCGTATGGGGACACGACGTCAAGAGTCTAAAAGCACCAGTTTTTCAATTGCCTTGTTTCACATTCAGTGTTGTTAGAAGCATTTGTTCACGTCGTGATTATATAGTCTCTTGTACATGGCAATGATGAAAACCAACGACCTCAAGATAAGTTTGTTTTCAGTGGTTGGTTAATTTACATGAAGCCGGCCTGATACCGAGTGGCGACGCGTTCAAGTATTAAAGGTACTCGGAAGCCTGATGTAGATGTATGGTCTGGCCCCAGCCATCCGAGAGCAGTGTTGCCAGTTGTTTTGTGTTTACCCTCTAAACTTGGGATAAGACTTACACAAAACCATGGAAATAGGTGAATTTAGCGCGTATCTATTTGTAATATATATATATATATATATATATATTATATATATAATATATATATATATATATATATATAGATATATATATATATATATATATATATATATATATATATATATATATATATATATATATATATATATATATATATATATATATATATATATATATATATATATATATATATATATATATATATAGATAATAATATATATATATATATATATATATATATATATAATATATTTATATTATATATACGTACATAAATATCAGAGCAATTTTATCATTATTGCATTACTATGACATCTAAAATTCATGGAAACAGTTTGTAAAGGCTTCGGCGTATGTATCAAGTTCCACTGAATTGGGAATGATGTCCGAGAGGCGTGTTTTTGTAACACATCCTAACAAAAGATATTTTGTGTTCTTTAATTATAACCTTTTTCAAAAACATAATCGGTAAAATAATTACTCTATGTTAATGTGAAGTTTAAAAGCATAATAAGTGAAGATTGCTCTATTGCTGCACCCAAAAACAGAGTTGTGAAGCTGATATCAAGAATTCGAGCAAACTTTCGTCTTAAACTTACGAAGATCATATTCATCTTTGGAATATGTTTTCGTTTGTTCCATGATCTTATTAGATTTTTTGCAGGGAGTGAATTGAATTGGCTTTTTCATGTCAATTTTCTTAAACTATCGATTTATATCAAATATTGTTTTCTGAGTTATTGGTTTTGCAAATTATTCATTTGGAGCCGGTGTGGAGAGCAGGGAAAGCGAGTAATGAAATTCCTCAGAGCTTGTAGTGGAAATTGTTGTAAACTTGGATGTCATTTTAGTGTGACATTTCGTCACCAAGAGCGAGTCTATATGACTTCATTTATTCCGACCGTATGAGGAATGAAGTGATAAAGAGGGGATGAAGGAAAATAACACAAAGATGTGATTATAAACAATGCCCTTTTTTTCAAACCTTAACTGTAATAGCAATGTGTAAAATACAATAAAAGTATTTTATTACTTAATACTAATGGAAAAAGTGGCTGTCGCTCTGTAATGAAATGTCCTTAATATTGTTCAAATGTCAGAGGAAGTCCATTTTACCCAGACTTGGAAAAATCATTGTTTTTGTTCCTGTTATGCAAACCAAATTAGCTTTGTAATGAACATCGAGCATAAAACTTTTGTTGATTCTAGATCTTTCATTTTTCTTGCGTAAGAAATGATGATAAACTGTGATGCAAAATTCGGATGAATAGTGATTTTTCCAAGCCTTTTTATATGCCGTCATATCTTTTCAAACGTTTGCAAATGCCGTCATATCTCTGCAAGCCTTCGTATACGCCGTCATACATCTATTAGCCTTTGTAGATGCCGTCATATCTCTGCAAGCCTTTGTATATGCCGTCATACCTCCATTAGCCTTTATAATGCCGTCATACCTCCATTAGCCTTTGTATATGCCGTCATACATCTATTAGCCTTTGTAGATGCCGTCATATCTCTGCCAGCCTTTATAATGCCGTCATACCTCTATTAGCCTTTGTAAATGCTGCCATATCTCTGCAAGCCTTCGTATATGCCGTCATACCTCTATTAGCCTTTGTAAATGCCGTCATATCTCTGCATGCTTTTATAATGTCGTCATACCTCTATTAACCTTTGTAAATGCCGTCATATCTCTGCAGGCTTTTATAATGCCGTCATACCTCTATTAACCTTTGTAAATGCCGTCATATCTCTCCAAGCCTTCGTATATGCCGTCATACCCCTATTAGCCTTTGTAAATGCTGTCATATCTCTGCAAGCCTTTATAATGCCGTCATACCTCTATTAGCCTTTGTAAATGCCGTCATATCTCTGCAAGTCTTTATATGATGTCGTCATACCTTTTATTCCCTTATTAGCCTTTGTAAATGCCGTCTATCATCATGCTTTAAGCTTTGTATGTGGATCTAGACTTCTATAGCCTCCTTGATTAGCCGGGGGGGGGGTCGCCTTTTGCAATAGCATGCCGTATACCTCCACTTTGGGGTAATGATACTCTGCAATCCTTCGTATAATCCGGCCGTCATAAATCTATTAGCCTTTGTAAATGCCGTCATATCTCTACCACAGAGATAGCCGTTGCCAGTCTCTCCACCACGTTAGCTACGATGTTCGTCACCTTTCTAATAAGAACCTAAAGAGTTAGTTGTCTTGCGTTTGTGAACGATGTCAGTTGCTGTGAGTCCCTGTGTAGTATTGAAGCATCACCCAGTGTCGTTGTTGTCAGTCTCAGCTTAGGTTTGGAATTCTTCGTTTGTCGTTGGTTGTCTTTGAACTCTTTAAATGTTAGCAGATATCTCGAGGTTGATCTCGTCGAAGAATGTTCTATAGAGAGTTGGCGCTGTGAACCTTTGGGAAATAATTGAAATAATGAATGTGAGAATTGCGTATGTTTATGATTCAGCTTCTGTGCCGTGTCATAGAAAGGGTGATTGGATTCTTGACCATTTGATAAGGAGAATGATTATTGGACTTCCTATCCCACTGCCATCATGAGAGAGAGATTAACAGGATTAGTATAGAATTTGACAAATGGATGCATCCAAACCCGCATACATTAAATTGATATAAAGTTGCCAAAGATTGGGATTTAGTTTGACGAGATTGCATGATGTATAAAATCATGGAATTCGTGACCTTTCTTAAATAGGCCTGCTTATTTACCTGTCCTAATTTCCCTAAAAAAAAAATTTTCACTTTTCTGTTAAATTAATCTCAATTATACTTTTTCTGCTTAAAACGTTAATCGAAAATTTCGTGAAATTTAGCATCTCCATAACTACTATAGTAAAAGAAGACTGCAATGCTAATTTCCCTAAAATATAAAGGTAATTATTTTTATATTTACTCTTCCGAAGTATTTTAGTTTCCTAGTAATTGATAAAAAGAATCTGTCATCAAAAAGGTACGTGCATAAGCGTAGACTTTCTTTCATATGGCAAAGAAATGTGTGCAGTTGAAATGCAATGCTCTTTGAAAAATATGTGAGATGATGTATGTTCCCAACAACAAGGAATCCTGTATATTTCCTACCTACTAATGTCTTTGGTCACTAGGCAAAGGAATGTTAATGCTCCAGGGACTAACCAAAAGAGCTCACTTTTTCCAGGTGCTGGAGAGAAAGAAACATTTACTCTGGTAAAAGATAGGAAACATGAAAGCCTTGAACATACCTCCCAGGACAGAGTCTGTAGGCTTCCTCACACACGGATCCCGTCAGCCCTTCAATAACAGCCAGTCCTTTTTTGCTCCTCTCTGATAATTCGCCGGTTGGATCCTCATCCCTTCAATTTAGAGAGAGAGAGAGAGAGTTGATTAATTAGTCATTCAGTAAAACGTAATGGAATTATTTTTATGATAGATACATAGAAGTCTGTCCGTACGTTCACCGGTTGGGTTATTGACACTGATGCTTAGTTTTTATAATAGATATCGTAAGAATTCGAGATGATTTTGTTTGCTAGCGTAGAAGACAGTTCATGTAATGTTTCCATTTTGAGAATTCTACTACAAACGAATGGTAAATGATTGGCTCTTTATGATGTTAGTAATTAAAACATTCTAGGTAACACCTATTATTATTATTTTTATTATTATTATTATCATTATTATTATTTTTTTTTTTTTTGCTTTATCACAGTCCTCCAATTCGACTGGGTGGTATTTATAGTGTGGGGTTCCGGGTTGCATCCTGCCTCCTTAGGAGTCCATCACTCTTCTTACTATGTGTGCCGTTTCTAGGATCACACTCTTCTGCATGAGTCCTGGAGCTACTTCAGCCTCTAGTTTTTCTAGATTCCTTTTCAGGGATTTTGGGATCGTGCCTAGTGCTCCTATGATTATGGGTACGATTTCCACTGGCATATCCCATATCCTTCTTATTTCTATTTTCAGATCTTGATACTTATCCTAATTTTTCCCTCTCTTTCTCTTCAACTCTGGTGTCCCATGGTAAACTGCGACATTCAATGAGTGATACTTTCTTCTTGACCTTGTCAATCAACGTCACGTCTGGTCTGTTTGCACGTATCACCCTATCCGTTCTGATACCAATAGTCCCAGAGGATCTTTGCCTGATCGTTTTTCTATCACTCCTTCAGGTTGGTGCTCGTACCACTTATTACTGCAAGGTAGCTGATGTTTCTTGCACAGGCTCCAGTGGAGGGCTTTTGCTACTGAATCATGCCTCTTTTTTTTGTATCTGGTTCTGTGCAAGTGCCGGGCATTCACTTGCTATGTGGTTTATGGTTTCACTTTTCGTATTGCACTTCCTACATATGGGAGATATTTTATTTCCGTCTATCGTACTTTGAACATATCTGGTTCTTAGGGCCTGATCTTGTGCCGCTGTTATCATTCCTTCAGTTTTCCTTCTTTAGCTCTCCCTCTGTAGCCATTGCCAATTGTCATCGCTGGCTAGTTCTTTAGTCTGTCTCATGTATTTGTCCATGCATTGGTTTGTTGTGCCAGTCCTCTGTTTTCTTTCTGTCTTTCTCCTTGTCTCTGTATATTTCTGGGTCTTCGTCTGCTTTTATTAGTCCTTCCCATGCACTCTTTAGCCACTCGTCTTCACTGGTTTTCAGATATTGCCCCAGTGCTCTGTTTTCGATGTTGACGCAGTCCTCTATACTTAGTAGTCCTCTCCCTCCTTCCTTTTCGTGTTATGTATAGTCTGTCCGTATTTGCTCTTGGGTGTAGTGCTTTGTGTATTGTCATATTTCCTGGTGTTCTGATCTATGCTGCGGAGTTCTGCCTTCGTCCATTCCACTATTCCTGCGCTGTATCTGATTACTGGCACTGCCCATGTGTTTTATTGGCTTTTATCATATTTCCGGCGTTGAGTTTTGACTTGAGTATCGCCTTGAGTCTCTGCATTATATTCTTTCCTGATCGTGTGCCTTCATCTCTTGGTGTTTTATATCTCCTCCTTCCATTATTCCCAGGTATTTGTATCCTGTCTCATCTATGTGTCTTTGATGTTGTTCCCATCTGGTAGCTTTATCCCTTCAGTTCTCGTTTACTTTGGCCTTTTTATATGTTGACTAAGGCGCATTTTGTATTCCAAAACTACCTAGCCTGATGTCCTCAGATACAATCCTTACAGTCTGGATTAGGGTATCTATTTCCTTGATGCTCTTACCATACAGCTTGATGTCGTCCATGAAACATCAGATGGTTGATTCTGTTGCCTCTTTTCTTGAGTTGGTACCCTACATCCATCTTCTGTAGTACTTTTGTCATGGGAATCATGGCTACTACGAAGAGTAGTGGGGACAGTGAGTCGCCCTGGAAGATCCCTCCTGATATTAACTCTGCTAGTCTTATTCCAGAGCTTGTAAGGATTGTATTCCAGTTGCGCATTGTATTTTTGAGGAAGCTGATGGTATTTTTCCTCTGCCCCATATATTTTCAGGCATTCTATTAGCATGTGTGTGGTATCATGTCGAAGGCTTTCTTATAGTCTATCCATGCCATGCTTAGGTTGGTTTTTCCTTCTCCTACTGTTCTTCATTACCATTTTTGTCTATCAGGAGCTGGTCTTTTGTGCCCCTACACTTCCTTCTGCAGCCTTTCTGTTGGTGGGGGATGGTGTTTGTTTCCTCTAGGTAGTTGTATAGCCTTTCACTGATGATACCTGTTAGTAACTTCCACATTATTGGTAGGCAGGTGATAGGCCTGTAGTTACTGGCTATATTTCCCTTACTCTTGTCTTTTTGTACTAAGGATGTTCTTCCTGTGGTCATCCATTTGGGTGCTTGGTGATTTGAGATCAATGCTGGAGTTGTTCTGCTATTCGTGGGTGTAGGGCCTTGAAGTTTTTGAGCCAGTATCCATGGACTTCATCGGGACCGCGGGGCTTTCCAGTTTGGCATTTTCTTTAGTTGGTGTCTGACTGTGTCTGTCGTGATGTCTGTGAATCTTTGTTTTATTCTCCTCCCTGTTTCTTCTTCCTTGACTTTCCTGGAGCCATGTTGCATGTTTGTTGTGTGATACGGATTGCTCCATATGTTTTCCCAGAGTCTCTACTTGGTTTTGGCTTCAGGAATTTCTGGGTGGTTGTCCTTCCCCTCTTAGTTGGCTGTATAGTCTTTTTCTGGTTGGTTCCGAATAGTTTGTTCTGTTGGTATCCCTTATTCCTGTTCATGTATCGTTGGATCTTATGTGCTTTGGCCTTAAGCCTCTGTTTTACATCTTCTATTGTGTTGTTTAATCCCCTCTCTTGTACTTTGTATTTCTCGTTGAGTTCCTCCCTTGTTTTCTTGCTTCTTAGCCTTTTTTCTGCCATCTCTTTCAGTTTACTCAAGTCAGATCTCATCACCATGATTTGCTTTTCCAGTCGCCTTTTCCAAGGAGGTTGCTGTTTTGGTTTCTGTTGGGTTGGTTGTGCTGGTGGTGTTGGTGTTCGAATTCCCATCAGTTCTGCTACTAATCTTGCTCCTGCATACGTCAAGTTATTTGTTTCTGTGAAATTGAACAAGACCACAGTTGATGGTCGAAAGCTTTAATCCTGTACAAGATATATATATTTCAAAACTACAAAAGGATTTTACTTCATTGTGGATTGTATCCCCATTTACTTAGAGGTACGACATAGTAGTACCTGGCTTCTTCTGCATATACGTATATATATTATATATATTATATATTATATATATATATATATATATATTATATATATAAATATATATATATATATATATATATATATGTATGTATGTATGTATGTATGTATGTGTGTGTGGTTAAATGTAAATAGAAAAAGGCTGTACGTTTGCACGACAGAAACAGAACTACTGGATTTATGGCAGCAACGACAGCTAAAGGAACGATATTCGAAGGTGTATTGATCATTTCCATAAGTACAGTTAACATCCATAAACCGTTTGTCAAGGTAGACAAAATGGACATGTTATCAGAGTTCGCGACGAAGACACTACTGTATGTGGAGAGACTGAATCTATAATGACACACACATGCACACACACACACCAACACACACACACATACTTTACCATAAGCTCAGAAACCCGTTCCTGTGACTTTAAAGCTAATCCTTTATTGGCAGTCGAGACACAATTACTGATACGGTTCGCCCCTCTTTGCATTTAGGGCATGAAATCATTTCTTTGTACTTATTTGATTGTCTCTGAAGAAGAAAACGAGTATCCGAAAAGCTTATGTTTGTTAGAATTGCAATTACTGAAATTCTTACATCTCATTTCATATGTTATTAATACATATTTTCTTTATATCGAAACCGGGTTCAATCCAACGGCCTGTTGCCACCTGTTTTCAGTCTTTGTTGACAAGTGCCCGATGGATAATGATATTTATTCACCAGCTTTTGACTTCACTTGTCAAGAACGCTGTTTGTTTATAGAATTTTTCTAAAAGCTAATGAAGAAGTTTTGTTTGAAACTGGACATGGGAAGAACGATGACGTTTAGAAAAGGAGATGGGGAAGTCATCTTTTCTTCGTGAAAGATTATACAATAAAAATTATATTTCAAAGATTTTTACTAATCATAGAAAACTCGAGTGTAATAAGCCATATTTTAAGCGTAAACATTATATTGGGTATTGTTCATGATTTGCCTTTTATGTAGTTGGAAAGGAACATTAAAATTGTAGAAGAGGACTATAGAAAGACGTATTAGATTTACAAAATCAATAGGACACTTGTTATAAGTAACAAATGAGGTTTTCGTGAAGTTAATCCCGAATGTAAAATGCGTTGGCTTGTAATTAAGTGTCACTATAAGCGAAGTATAAGCGGTGTGCGGCCCATTACCGAAGCTAATTTAATTAAAAACTAAATGAGTGGAGCTTTCGGATTTTATGAGCTCAAAGGGTTTTGGGCATTTAATGGTTTCGATCCTTTAATTTCATTACCGTGTAATAAATTCGCTTTTGTTTCAATAAACCATTGTTTTCCCTTGCTGGATGGAAACACTTTGGAACTCTCCCGAGACACGAAATTCACTCTCCATGTTTTTCTCTTTTTTTTTCCGTCAGCGTTACTGAGCATCTCTCTGATGATTTTCTTTGTGAGACAATTTGGTTCTACTAAAGCATCTTTTTTTTTTATTGCAAGCCCTTCACTTCTCAACGGGGAAAAAAGAAATCTCCCTGGGATTGGTAGAGCTATGTGCTTGCAACTCGGAAGTAACGCGTTCGGTCCTGCTTGAGAGATGAGGTTTAGTTCTCTTATTTAATTATTAGTTACAGCATTCATATGTATACATATATATATATACGTATATATATATATATATATATATATATATATATATATATATATATATATATATATATATATATATATATATCTATATATATATATATATTATGAGTATCCACTTTGGATCCTCTTTTCTTTTCTTCGGCAAAACGTAACGTTTTGAGGGAAGAAGTTTGAACTAATAACATAAAATTCAAATTGTAAAGAAGAACAGCGAGAAGTGGAGTAATGACCTTTTAAGTTAGGATCCAGTCAAGAATTTCCCTTCCGCGTTGGGAACGGATTAAGGTTCCCTTGAGAATACTTTGACTTAGCAGATTTTTTTCCTCTTGGATTATAACACGAAGCGAAGATGGAAAACATCCTAATGGCCTTCTCCCCCTTGATATTTGTATGATGATTTATGAGGTGTCATCTCCCCATCATGGTTAGCTACTGACTGATGTCAAATCCCAAGACAGGTCACCCACACTTCAGGGACTTGCGCCCCTTTTTCCATTGTAGTATGGTCCCCGTAATTTAGCAAAACCCTCATCTCACGGGAGGTCTCCATGGCTTAACTCCAACCGTCCACCTGACCTCGCCACCCTTTTCACTTGACCTTGTCCCACTCCATTGCCATCGACCTTCACGTCCTAACTCCGCCTCCTCACACCTGCATGACCCTCACCTCTCTCAACCCATCTGTTTTTCTATTGCTCTCCCTATGTTAACACCTTCTCTGCCGGCATTCAAATGTTCCTTCTGGTTTCCGCCGAGACGAATCGTTCCTTCAAGGAATTCGATTGTGTTTTGAGAACAGCAGTATCTAGTTTGGGCAGGATGGTTACAGTTACTAGACTCGGATATATATAGCCTTCCCAGGCCTATCAAATCGCACTTGTCCTCGCACTTTGCCCTAGCTTGTAACACGTCGACCTTGCCAGTAATGGATGGCATATCACTTCACTGCAGTATGCCAGCCAGGGAGCATTCCCGTACCTGATCACTCAGCCCGCCACTCTCTTCAACCACCATCTTGAAGCCAACAACAGCTCCTACTGTCAAGGAACCACAACTGTGCATCGAGACTCTCCCTGTGAGTCCTCCTGACAGTTGCCTAACTTCTTGGCTCTTGATTTCCTTTGGTGAAGCCCTGCAAGTTACCCACGTCCTTCAGCCGACGCCCAGGTACAACTCAACACTCGTCACACCAGGGATTTAAGGTAACTGAAAGCAAACATTTGTTCTGTTGGCCTTTCATCCCTTGTTTCAAGCTTTCATTCGTCTTTTCAGCTGTGTTTATACTCAATGCATTTTAACGTAATATCAAAATTTTGATATACAACAAAATCTTATAAATCTTTGTGTAATTTTGCCTTTGAAAGTATCAGTGTTTTCATTTCCAAATACTTTGCAGATTCGTGTAGACTGCCTCCCCGTTGTGTGCCTGCCCCTGTAGAGCAACAGAGCCACTTGCCTCATTCTGCCAGTGCCAGTATCGGGTTACCATATCCCTGATTGCCAGCGATGCTCATGCTCACATACAGTGCTCCACTTGAATAGTGTTATTGTATATTACTAATCTTAAATTCAGGTTCCATATTCTCCTGTACCTACATGATCCTGTAGTTTAGTGTGATTGCCTGCAACTTAGTGGCACCTTTTCCCTTGCTATTGTGGGTAGAAGAATTAACGTCACGACTGCCACGGAGCCAGACAGAGCTCCTGTAAATTGTATATCTTCTGATTGCACTTTAAGAAGTTATATTAATTTATGAATGGAATAAATGTTACATTCATTCTTTATTTTGGAAAGTTATTCTGGGTGTTCAGTAAAGGTTCTTTTTTTCATCTTTTTTACATAGTCTGCGTGCCATGGTCAGGAAAGCATAGATTTGTGCGCATGGAATAATGTTGGAAATTCAGAATTTTGAATTCAGTCATTTTTTTTTTACCCCAGCACTTCAACTATGACAATATATGTATATATATTATATATATATATATATATATATATATATAAATTATATATATATATGTGTGTGTGTATGAATATATGGGTGTGTGTTTCTTTATGTATGTACGTATGCATACATGTATGTATGTAAGTGTATGAGAGTATACGTATCAGAGGGAACACCTAAAGTTCAAAGTGTATGCTCATACAACCGTGTATATTATCTATCTTACTATCTATATATTATTATATATATATATTATATATATATATATATATATATATATATATATATGTGTGTGTGTGTGTGTGTGTGTATGCATGTATATATACACGTGTGTGGTTTTGTGTTTTAGTGGCAATAAGGATATTACCAGTCAATTAGCCCAATGCCCCAATAGCACACGGCAATAGGATTACTGACCAGGATTTATCATTAATGGCCAGAAATGTTGTGCGACATTATGCTTAATACCTTACTGTCACAGAATAACGGTTAGAATTTAAAATAGAGAAGTGGCATTCATCTCTATGTTTAGAAAATCGCTTCTTTTTCATTTTTTAAATTGGTTACAACACCTGACGCGATGGGAAATAGGGTTGTCAGGCTCATAAACAATATTTGTTAGATCCATTTAATATCGGCATAAACAATATTTTCGTGTCAACAGTTTTCGTTAACTACATCTTAACCTTGCGTGGATATTGCTGCCTATATGTGGTGTGATGCTATATTTTCTAAAAGGAAATTTGAAGGATTGATCTGAATGGTACATTATTATGTACAGAGTTACAAATATGTTTCACAACTTACTAGATTACTTAGCTTAGAGGCCCGGTAGTTTCTTGTGGACAAGAGTCCCGTGTTATTGTATTTGCGTCTTTCTGATGTACGTACAGTTATGTATTAGAAATCCGGGTCCTACTGATAATGTTCATTCGCTGCCTTCTCTTCTATCTCCTACTTTTCAGAATTCCCGCCTTCTTCCGTCGGCAGTAACTTCGTATAAAAACTGAATTATTTTTATTCAAGATATTGCAATTTCATAAGTAAACGAAACGAAAGGGAGCTAGAATGTCCAGTCAAATATACCAGCCTTTCGCGACATTTCTGTACTACGCTTGCACAACGTCTTTCTGTTGCCGGGAAACTGTAGCACAAAGAGTAAATACGGGAAGTTTGAAATCTCATATGTTATGCATGTATATTTCTATACACTTATGTATGTATGCGTATGTATACAGGTAAATATGGATATTATATTATTATTATAATATATATAAATATATAATATTTTTAGGGCCTATTAATATATATATATATATATATATATAATATATATATATATATATTCTCTTTGTCATAATTTGATATGTTGGAATTAACATGTCATCAATGAAATCAGCCACAAATACAAGGTCACGTGCTTTGGAGCTAACCATTTCAGATCCTATTTCGTTAGTGATTTTCTGTATGAACGACGAGCTAAGGTTTGAATACCACTGACTTGTAATTATGGACAAAACTTAGAATTTGTATTGAATTAGCAGTTTTCTTACCAAAAGGAGCGGTGGGGAAATCTGTTGATGATACCATATCATGGCTGGGATTGTCAGAGCGTCACCATTGTCTCTTATGAAGTAAATTCTTAAGAAAATGTAAAACATTCATGAGAAGCTTTACAGATGTTTCTTATGAAACCACCTCTTTCTCTTTTTACACACACGATTATGCATCTCTTTCTACCTCGTAATCATAGCTCTTCTTTTACTCTCAACCTCTGCTATATTTGTAAATTTTAGGCACCTTAGTGACCTGCCACCTCGCTGACCGCGAGTTCGATTCTCGGGCATTCCATTGAGGTGTTAGAGATGTGTATTTCTGGTGATAGAAGTTCATCTCGACGTGGTTCGGAAGTCACGTCAAACCGTTGGTCCCGTTGCTGAATAACCACTGGTTCCGTGCAACGTCAAAAAAAACACCATACAAACAAAACTATTTGTGAATTTGGTCGAGACAAGATGGCTGGCCAGTTGCCGTAATTTACTTCGCGAGTGTCGCCTTTCTCAGTAGACCTCAAAGACTGCAGTTCTGTCATAATCTCTTTGACCTAAGCTACCGAAGCAAGTCCTGGCTATAAATGTGACGTAAATGTAATAAACCCTTCATTCTAAAATCAGTACCAACCTACAAAATTCATAATTTTATCGTCGTTTGAGAGAGAGAGAGAGAGAGAATTTCACATTCACATTCCATCACTGCTGAAGAAGACCTACCGGAAAAGAGCCCTCGCGGCTTCTATCTGGAGCTCGGACAAGGGGTCCACTTGCTCGGGAGCCACGTCTTCCTCTGGATTCCAGTTGTCTTCTCCGTCGTCAATAGCATTGGCCCTCTTGGGAAGGTATTTGTCGCTCGTTTTGGCCACGGTTTCCAATTCGCAAAGGAAGCGCCTTGTACAAGGCATTAGGTCTACATCTGGAACCTGCCGTGAGAAATATAGAGGCCAAAAATCATTATATATTTAGTGTATGTCTATGTCTGTCTTTTAGCGAGATACAGGTAGGTATGAACTGTATCTCATTAAAATTAATTCCTCGTTGGACGGTTGGTTTACATGCTCGCCTACCAATTCGTTAGTCGCGAGTTCGATTCCCCACTTAACCAACGTTGAATCAGAGGAATTTGTTTCTGGTGATTAGAAATTCATTTCTCGTTATAATGTGGTTCGGATCCCACAATAAGCTGTGGGTCCCGTTCTTAGGTAACCACTTGGTTCCTGGCCAAGTAAAAATATCTAATCCTTCGGGTCAACCCTTGGAGAGCTGTTAATCAGCTCAGTGGTCTGGTTAAACTAAGATATACTTATCTCATTGAAACAACTAATAAGTTAGATGTTCAATTTGTGTCCCCTTAATTTACCAAGTAAAGCAATATATACTGCGAATGAATATTTAAAGAATGCAAATTAAGAGCCGCTGTGGGTAGTAATTAGCAAATGGAAATTCAGGGTAATCTATTAGGAAACGCTATATTTTTAACGCTTCCACACAAAATGCTAAAATCCTTCGCCATTCCTTTTCTCATTCCCTTGTTTAAGAGATGTTTGCAGTTTCTCTCTCTCTCTCTCTCTCTCTCTCTCTCTCTCTCTCTCTCTCTCTCTCTCTCATTGTACTGGTATCTGTCTATGCAGAGAGATGGAGAATGGCGGGGCTGCATAGAATTGTATTTGCAGATATCCCTGCATTTCCTTATCACTAGTGTTTTGTAAAAGTCTCGGCAAGTCATAATGAATCAGTAAAAGCCCCTTTTCGACGCTCTCCAGTTTTTACCTAAAGTCATAATCGCTTTAACCACACCCTTCCACAAGAGCTGCCCTTATGAATATCTTTGACATTATTTTTTTCTTCTGGTTTGGTGTAAGTTATAGCTTTAGGTTTCCTGTAACAGTGGCATTTGCTCTGTGATATTAACTGTAATAGGAAGCATAAAACATTATGCTAGATTTTTATTTTATCTTTTATTTAATTATTTCTTTTTGCATCAGTAATGAATATTAAGAAATCGTAAGGATGTCAAATAGCAATAAGACTTTATAAAAGAGAGACACTGATAAATGGATCATCACATTACATGAACGAGTTACAACAGCGTGATGATAGGGCTGCACATATTAAGGAAAGTTTTGCACGCTCGGCTAATAGCTCAGGAGTTGTACTATAACACAAACCTGCAAGAATACAGTCTACCCACAGCAAAGGCTTCTCTCCATTAACATATGGCTAGGTGCTTAGCTTAGTGGATCTACTATCTGAATTATGAAAGATTTACATTGAGAAATTAGGAACGTAATAATAGAAATGAAAACTCAGATTAATTAAGTGTTTCACACACCTGATATAGGGTCGCGTTACGGTTTGAGGACGTAGAGCCATCCATGATGACATCCCTCTTCTTTCTCTGGCGTTCCATGAGGTCACTGAAGAAGCTGTTCATATCGATAGGGAATACGCCTGTCGTGCTGATTAACAGCAGCTGCAATGAAAGTGGAATTCATAATTAATTAATATTATATATATATATATATATATATATATTACATATATATATATATATGTATATATTATTCTATATATATATATATATATAGTATATATATATATATATATATATATATATATATGGGAGTTGCATTTGTATATTTGTTACTATATGTGTGTGTCGTAAGAATTGAAAGAATAGAAATGGGGTTGGTTTTTCCTTTAGAAATTCAGCAGTTGACAGAGCTAAACGAAACAAGCCATAGAGAGTAGTCGTTAGTTACGCGAATTACAAATAGCGAACAACACGAGGGCAATATTTTTTATATTTTTTACTCAATATATTACTTCAGCTTTTGTATTTTACAAGCTATTTTCCACTTTTGATTTTAACTGCCGTCAGAATATAGGCCCTTATTAGTTTGGAAGTATTGTAAGAGAAAAAAATTCTTGTTAAATGTTTTGTGGGTAAACCAAATAGTAATTATTGTGAAAAGACTGAATAAAGGAAATGATTACCACGTAGAGAAATGAGACTTTATTTTCGAGATCCTTGAAACAAACATGATGTATCAGAGAGACAGACATACCTTAAGGAATGCGAGCAAGATGATCAGTCCTCCAGTTTCATCCAGAGGCATGGCATTAGCTTCGAGCGTGACCAAGGTGTATGTGATGAAGGAAGACACCATAGGGAGCACCACCCCCACGATGAAGAGCAACACACTGCGCCGCATTTTGAGCGATTGTTCTGGAAGAGAAGACCCACACTGTACTGGCATCGACGTATTTCTTTCAGTACCCCAGTTTACCACTTACTTCGCCTATACTGCCATGAAGCTTTGTCAGAGCACAAAATCTTTGCCAAGTTAAAACCCTTAATTTTCTCGTTTTTCACCCGTTAACTATCCCTAAAGGCAAGACGGATGTACTTTTGACGAACTGTCACATGTGTATGAATCGATCCGTGTTGATTCTCAGTACAGAATCTGAATTTGACAGGAATATGTACAGCAGAGTTGCTGTCAACGTATACCACTCTTAATGGCCGAGTTGGGAGCTTACTGTTACCTACGTTCAACCCAAAAAAAGCTTGTTCGAATCCTGGTCCGTTATTCCAAAGATAAGGTATTAAATTTGATATGAATGGGTTAATTGTGACTTGATGTTTGAATGTATAGAAGTCTTGTGCGTAAATTTACTGTCAAACTACTGCAAGTGTAATGCATAGTATACAGTCACGTTCTGACAACTGCAGTAGCAGTAGGCAGAAAGACTGTTCCTGGCTACTGGGTACAGAGTTAATCATTCTTCTTTCACAATAATGCATTTTCTTATATATATATATTTTTTTTTTGGTCATCATTTGGCAGTTATCAGTTTATTCTGTGATTTGACTCCCACAGTGAATTCATAAAGCATTGCTCCTTCCTTTCGTTCTGACAGCTTTTACGTATTTGGATGTTCATACCAAATGACTTTTTCCAGTGCAAGAAATGTCACATTTCTCGCAGTTCACACGTATACCACTACGTTTTGCATTCCATTTTTATCTGCAATCATGTACATATGTTACCCCTGCTCGTGTAGTGGGAATAGAACATGAAGTCTTATTTTTCATCCGTTACTCTTTTTTTTTTTTTTTGGCTTTTTCGAACTTATTATGAAAAAGTTATTTCATGGTGATTTCCTTTTCCGTATTCCAAAGAATATTTTCTATGAGCGTTACATAGGAGATTTTCCTAGCTTCCTCTGTTGCATTGTTCTTAGAGCCAGGTAGATAAGCTGACTTTGCGAACAGATGCCTCTTATAATACATTTCGAAATGAAAACATCAAGGGCCGCTCATCGTAAAAGATTCAAAGGGTAAAGAGCAAAGGCACGAAAAGAAATATGAATATATGAATTCGTATGTGTCCATGGAAGCAAATTTGAGCTTCGAGACTTTCAGGCATTTTCCCATACATAAACTTCTATAGATACGGGAGAGTCTCGTTGACAGTCCCCCGCCCCAACCCCATTCATGGAGGGAGGACTGGCATATTGAGTGCATCTAAAAACTCGAGTCTCGCTTTAGAATGTATATCTAACAGCGCAAACATATCATCCTCGTATTCCCTCCACTTGATTAAACGAAGCCCTACCACGTGAATTGGGGCAGAATAGAAGTTTCAAAATATTCCGTGTAGAAATTAGCAGGGTAGGGGAAACATAGACCCCATAGCAACAGCAAACGTTCCCCCTTTATGTTTTGCCATCAAATTGGAAAGGTGTTTTGTCTTGCATAATTTAATTCATTTACATATTCTCATTTGGAGTGGGAATGGAACGCTTGTTCCTCACATTTGCCTAAATACAGTCCAACTTTTTTTTTTAAAGGAATATCAGGAAAAAGAATGACGACATCAAGCTGCCCATTGCAGCGGGATTATATTTTTTTTTTTTTTTTGCTTCATAATTTCTTCAATAAAATGGCGAAATTCGTCGTGGCTGATTTTTTTAAAAAGGAATATCAGGAAAAAGAATGACGACATCAAGCTGCCCATTGCAGCGGGATTATAAATTTTTTTTTTTTTTTTTGCTTCATAATTTCTTCAATAAAATGGCGAAATTCGTCGTGGCTGATTTTAAAGATTACGTGTAGGACTTTTAACATTCTCTAATTGGCTGCTTTTAACCCACTGCGAACAGGAGGAAAAAAATGTCTCTAACTCGTTAGTCGTTTTTTGTTGTAGGGTCAACTGACGATGGGAATTTGGTTGCTGGTTTGACCAAGAGCATCATTCGCCTAGCACCTGTTTATCACTACCACATAAATGCATTTTCAAGAGGTAGTTACTGAATATTCTACAGAGGGAATTGTGCATTACAAGGTTTCCCTGATATTTTTGTAAACATACAAAACGATTATTAATGGATGACGTTTTTAGTCGGTGCTTTCCAACCTTTCAGATTTTTAGTGCGGCATCTTTTCCACTGTAGTAATGAAACAGGCATGGGCGTGTCAAGTACCCAAGGGTAAATACAGGGTCTTTACGTATCTTGAATTCTACAGCTAAGCAAATAAAGCCACCGTTACTCCACTTCCTTTCCTAAAAGACATAGGTTGGAATCATAATCAGATTAAGAGGACTAACCCATTCTGGGTGCGAGCTATTCACAATTTAGGGGAATTCGATATGAGCGGATGGTGAATTCTGTGGCTTAATATTTTGTAGTTTTAGAATGTCATGTATAACAATTGTGCTCTCAGTAAGTCATTGACTTGTATTATACCTGTTTTATAATTGTGTGCGATCAGCTGCCGACGTTTGTTTATGACGTTCTATTGCAGCATGGACGCACACTTACAACTCTGCTTGGTCATGATTAGATCTGGAACAACTGGAGTGAGAATGTGTGTGTATATATATATATATATATATATATATATATATAATATATATATATATATATATATATATATATATACAACTGAGTGCTAAAGTAAATAATTATCTGGTGGCTGACTGTTACGATAATAACGAATGCAGTAGCTAGATTTTTTTTTTTTTTACATCCAAGAATACCTCAAATGACTAACCATCACTGACGAATTTTCTCTGCATTTATATTGGCAATAGTAATGGTCTTCTTTTTATGAAAAATCTTTTTCATATAAAATATACTTATCAGCAATTTATAATTACTAGGAATTTTGTAAGGATTTCATTTGGTTGCTGTTACTCTTCCAATCTCATGAACATTAACAACAGGACGACGAATATTTTCATGTGTTAAAATGTGGGGGGGGGGTGGGGGGGGACGGTTGATGTATTTATAACGCTATGGAAGTAAAATTAGTCAATTTATTTTTGTACTCAAATTGTGAACCTTAAAGCAAAAAAATACTATTATTTTTTAACCTGGTATTTGTTTTTATTAAGAGTTTTGAAATTAATATTTTTAGATGAGGGGAACGTCAACGGAAATAATTACACCGGTAACAAAGAATCTCTAGAATATATATTCAATTTCGTTCAAGAGGTTTGTTGACGTGAAGTTAAGTAGACTCGCGGGAATGAATAACGAAAAAAAATGAGAACTAATTTTCCTAATGTTAATTGGAGAGAGAGAGAGAGAGAGAGAGAGAGAGAGAGGGAGAGGAGTTACTCGATTCCCGGACAACCACAATAGCGAAGGGGAATAAGACCCCCATCAGTTCTGGTATTCCAAGAAGCATCTTAGCCTTTCAGAGCCTCTGCGTTAAGTAGGGCTTAGGCAAGCTCTTCCTCCTTCCCAGGTACCAACTTGAAGGGTAAGGTTTGAAATAACTAAAGCTTCAGTTATTTCTGATATTATCAATAGCTATATTAAAGAGCATTCTTGTTCATGAAGCGAATCTAAAGTCCGTAATCTATAATGGAAAACCACAGTCGATAATAATGCTTTTCATTACACTTTTATCATTTGACCATAAAGACTTCGCTTCCCGCGACCGCCAGCGCGGAATCAGAGGAATTTGTTTCTGGTGATTAAAAATTAATTTCTCGATATAATGTGGTTCGGATCCCTCAATAAGCTGTAGGTCCCGTTGCTAAAAAACTAATCGGTTCCTAGCCACGTCAAAAAAGTCAAATCCTTCGGGCCAGCCCTAGGAGAGCTGTTAATGAGCTCAGTGGTCTGGTAAAACTACAGATATGCTCAACTTGACCATAAAGAAACATTTTTCATAAGCATACCTATTAAATTGATGAAATCTGTTGTCTCATTTATCTCACCCATTAATTGAAGTTTACCGAAAACTTCAATTTTTAGTGGGAAAGTATCTCAAATTGTCCCCCAGAACCATTGACAGTCAGCTATTACGAAAAGACGTTGCGTGGTATCGCAAGGTCATTGAACTGTCTGTAAATACTCGTTCACAGAGAAGGCTCATATGCTCCAGGATTAAAAGATTAATAGAGTACAGGGTTAGACCGCTTCTGACCAAAATAGGACAATCTCGCGCGTGACGTCACATGGTTGATCTGACTGAGGTTCGGGTAAAAAAATTCATCAGTCAGTATTTGACCCCACAAGAGTGAAGAACAAGGAAACTACCTACCAGTACCTTGAGATTAACGGGGACCTCTCTCACACAAGGTCAGAGATAAGTAATGGGTGTGGGGAAACAATTCCTATAGTGACCCTTAATTTATTTGTTTTCTTGGTTTTCTTTTATGGCCACCTACTAATGACGTCACAAATATCCGCAGTAACGACGGGACGGTCTAACCTTGCGTCCACACAGACCTCAGTGCAAGTCAGCCAAGAGAATCTCTGCAACAGAGAGAGAGATACTCTGTTGGAAAAACCAGGATGAAAAGCGAAAGCTCCTCCACGCAATGTATATACAGTAATGAAATTTCACCTTTGTCAAAATCTTTGTTCTGAGATAAGTTTACACCAGAATGAGAATGAGAATGAGAGTGCAGGATTGCCATTAAGAGCGACAAATGATAACCTATTTCCTCAGGGCAAGTGAGAGGATGTTTCAATGGCACTCAGTTTGAAGCTCTGTAATGAAAAGTTGTGTACAATAATAGCTGCCACCTAGAATATTATTCTGAAAATCGTCAAGCATTGCCGTAGACTATCTAGGGAGGGAAATTTGTTAGGCATCATGATACGTTGCATTTTAATAAAGCACTGAGAAAGAGAGAGAGAGAGAGAGAGCACCTTCTGTGTGCTCTCTGTCTGTAAGTTGCATAGGTCAGAGGGTCATCAGTGACTGCTTTTCGATTAAGGATTGCGTTCAATTCAAACAGCGCCTCTCCAGTTACATCTTTTATTTTGAGATCCATTTGTTTCTTAATCTGTCTTTAATTATGTAACACACACACACAACCCACACACACACACTTATATATATATATATATATATATATATTATATATATTGTTTTAAATATATATATATATATATATATATATATATATATATATATATATATATATATATAATATAATCACTTTTCTTTTTTGACTACCCTAATATTATAATTAATATATATATATATATATATATATGATTATATATATATATATATATATATATATATATATCAATTCAAGCTACAAATGTCCTTTAATATCTAAATTCACTTTACCTCGATCCATTTGTTTCTTAATCTGTCTTTAATTATGTACACATACACACACACACACACACATATATATATCTATATATATATATATATATATATATATATATATATATATATATATATATATATATATATATATGTGTATATAATATTATATAATATATATATATATATATATATATATATATATATAAATCACTTTTCTTTTTTGACTACCCTATATATATATATATATATATATATATATTATATATATATATATAAAATATATATCAATTCAAGCTACAAATGTCCTTTAATATCTAAATTCACTTTACCTCCCAAATGATATATTTTCATATATGTACCGAAGGGGAATTTTTAAGTTGATAACAATTTCGTCCCCCTATGGGATCGAACCACCGTCCAGGTGGACGGGGACGAAATCAGGACAGTCAGTGACGCTATCCAATCAGCCAACAGAGACGCTATAAGTTTCATATCGATTCTGACCTTACACAAATCACCCTCGATCTGGATGCTTTCGTAATTAGAATCTTATTGAAACCCTGAAACCCCGTCTACCATGTTGGCCAATTCGAGCGTTTGACAGAACGTAGCCATTTTGTTATGAATAATTATCACATTGAACCGTGATCCATTTATATATCACTTCAAGGCTACAAATGTCCTTTAATATCAAATAAATTCACTTTACCTCCCAAATGATATATTTTCATATATGTACCGAAGGGGAATTTTTAATTGATAACAATAAAATTTTCGTCCCCCCATGGGATCGAACCACCGTCCAGGTGACGGGACGAAATCAGGACAAGTCAGTGACGCTTCCATCAGCCAAAAGAGACGGCTATACCACAAGTTATATCGATTCTGAACCTTACAAATTACCTCTGATTGGATGCTTTTCGTAATTAGAATCGATATGAAAACCCTGTCTAGCCATGTTGGCAATTCGAGGTTTGACAGAATCGTAGCCTTTTGTTATGAATAATATCAACATCGAACCGTGATTCATTTATATATCAAGTTCAAGCTAACAAATGTCCTTTAATATCTAAATTCACTACCTCCCAAATGATATATTTTCATATATGTTACCGAAGGGATTTAACGTTTTGATAACAATTTTCGTCCCTATGGGATCGAACCACCGTCCAGGTGGACGGGGACGAATCAGGACAGTAGTGACGGCTATCCATCAGTCACAGAGACGCTTAATCAGTTCATATTCGATTCTGACTTACAAATCACACCTCGATCCTGGACTCGCTTTTCCGTAACTTAGAATCGATATCGAAAAACCGTCTACATGTTGGCAATTCGAGCGTTTGACCACGAACGTAGCCTTTGTTATGAATAATTATACATCGAACCGTGAATCCATTTATATATTCAATTTCAACTACAAATGTCCTTTAATATCTAAATCACTTTAAACCTCCAAATGATATATTTCGTATATGTACAGAAGGGAATTTTTAATTGATAACAATTTCGTCCCCCCATGGGAATTCGACCACCGCCAGTTGGAACGGGACGAAATCAGGACAAAGTCAGTGACGCTTTAAATCCAATCAGCCAGACAGAGACGCTATAAGTTAATATCGAAATTCTTGACACTTTCACAAATCCAACCCTCGATCTGGGAGGATGCTTTTTCGGTTATTTGGAACGATATGACCCCGGTCGACCGATGTTGGCCATGCGAGCGTTTTGACCAGAACCGTGCCTTTGTTTGGGGAAATAATTATCACCATTTTTTCGAACCGTTGATCCATTTATATAATCAATTTTCAAGGCTACCCCCAAATGGGTCCTTAATATCTAAATTCACATTTAACCTCCCAAATGATTAATTTTTCCATATATGTACCGAAGGGGCCCAATTTTTAAGTTGATTAACCATTTGCGGTCCCCCATGGGATCGGGAACCACGTCCAAAGGTGGACGGGGAACGAAATCCGGACAGTCAGTGACGCTATCCAATCAGCCAACAGAGACGCTATATATATATATATATATATATATATATATATATTATATATATATATATATATATATACATATATATGTATATAATATATATATATATATATATATATATATATATATATATATATATATATATATATATATATATATATATATATATATATATATATATATATATATATATACATATATATTAAATATATATATATATATATATATATATATATATATATATATATATATAT
>NC_061108.1:21038713-21041213 GCF_015104395.2 Macrobrachium nipponense | reverse complement strand
ATTTTTCATATTCATATTCAAATTCATTTGTGTTATGGCATATTTTTTCTCGTGGTTATTTTCCTGCTATTTCATACATGAACCTTTGTAATCTTTGAAACTTTGCTCAGTTTTTCTACCCTTATATTTTTGCTTCAAATCAATTTTTACACATCAAGAATAATAATAAACAGTAGTTATTTTTGATGCTTTGAATATCAAGAAGAATGTTGATTTGAAATGCATATTTTCTCTATTGAACGAATTTGAGATTTTACTGGAAAAATAATTTTAATGTAAAAACCCTTATTATCCCAAAGTCTGAGACATAGCCGCTTCATACGAGTTCAAGTAAGAGTGAGGAGATCTGGCTTTGTTGGCGGGAGAAGGCTGAAAGGAAGTAATTTGTGCAGATAGTGGCCATCTGCATATGAAAGGCTCAGACAAAGAGTGTGTGAATGAAGGCGCTTAAGGAAATGGTGTGTAGTGAACTCGAGATAGCAAATTGCTCAAGAGCACGAGGGGAGTGGACGTTGTAGTATCATAGGCAAAGAAATCAAAAGTAAAGTCGTAAATAGAGCCTTGATAAAATAAAGCCATAAATGGAAGGTTTTCTTTTGCGAATCGGGCACCGTGCAACAAGGTAAGAAGGAGAGATACCTATTACGGAGAGGTAAGAAGGAGGATGATCAGACTTGCCCGACATAATATGGGAAGATTGACATTTTGGCCTGCCAGCTAACAGTAAAGTTTTTTTCCATATATAATATATATAAATATATTATATATATATATATATATAAATATATAATATATATATATATAGATATATTATATTATATATATATATATAAACTGCGTTTTAGCCGTTTTTCGTTTGATGTGAATTGGTTTTGTTTCTTTGGTCTAGTGCATAGAAAGGTTATTGTATGTCGTAACATGAATGAATGTATCGTTCATGCTTTCGTATTGATTTATACAAGTCTCTCTCTCTCTCTCTCTCTTCTCTCTCTCTCTCTCTCTCTCTCTCTCTCTCTCTCCAACATATTTTTCTCATTTCCGTTCGCTAACCGTTCTTTATGGTTCCCAACTGTTATTTAATTCGGTAAACATTATATGAATTTTTAAAAGACACGATCATAACAGAGAAAAGTCTTCATCCAGCGCCTTTTAACTACTTTACAGAAAGGACTTCTCTTACTGTTTTGCGGCTGATGTCGATTTGTAATTTCGGAGTTGCTGTTATTTGTAAACCTTTCTTAAGGAGGCACAGCGATGCACGTGAGACTGCCAATCATTTCCTCAGACTTTGCCTCTCTTGCGAGTCAGATTTGTTCTTTTACATTCTTAATTCTTAGTTATCCGTTTTAGATGATGAAAGACAATGGTTGGGTGTTGGGGGGGGGGGGGGGGGGGGGGGATGGGCGGTTCTTGTGATTTTTTTAAATGATTTCCCAGCATCTGCTTAGTATAACGCAATATTGTATTATCAACACCAAAATAGTGTGCTCTCAATAATAATGAAATAAAATCTTAACATCCATCTCACATGATGGATTCTTGGAATCCATTAAGGAGTTTCCGTTGTTGTAAAGCGGGAATTGGATCTGAGAGTGTTGTTTAGCTCGGGTTGCATTTCTTGGAATAGTCATGCGACGTATTTCCTATTGACTTATGTTTTATGTAACTGAAACACTGAAATCCTCTAAAGTATTTTGAGCGAAGGAGAATAAGTTGGCATGACAGGCATTATTGCTTGGAGAAGAAAAAACTTGCACTAAATTTACGAAAAAATCGATCAATAATTTTGGTAGTCAGGATATTATAGAATAATATATACAGCATGTTATAAATCCTGCGCAAATGTCACAATCACACACGCAATATATATATATATATATATATATATATATATATATATATATATACATAGACATTTCCTTACAATTAGTCGCTAGGAATTTCCTGTAACTTCCATATATAATAATTATTGGTATTTTATTCCTCATCACCAGTTTCAGCAAATGGTGCTTACCGTTAGAACTAAACAAATTCTGCAGTGACACTGTAGTCCTGTATGAGCAGAAAATAAGAATGAAAAAGGAAAATCAGAATGACTTGTCATAGGTCGAAGAAGGGTTGTGCATTCTGCCGTGAAGCTTCACAAGGTTGGCTCCTGTGGCTCCTCGGTGAGAGACCCGAAGACATCAATAGAATATCCTATTTTCTTGATGAAATTTTTCTGTATGATTGCTGATAAAGTCGTTGAGGGGTAGTTTCTTGTCATTTGCATCCTCAAAATATTGTTATGTTGACGCAGTGGGCTTTAAGTTGCCTCCTCGGGTTGTCATCTTTAGCTAAGCCACTAGCTTTTACAGAGGGTTTGAAAGCCTTCATGTTGAACAGTGAAAATTGTAAACCATGCTTGCCCTTGATTCCTCTGGCCCCTCTGCTGTTCCTCACCTCTCTCTTTCTCTCTCTCTCTCTCTCCCTCAGGTATTCCTCAGTAGTCCATCATTGA
>NC_061108.1:20978713-21033713 GCF_015104395.2 Macrobrachium nipponense | reverse complement strand
ATGTGTGTGTGTGTGTGTGTGTGTGTGTGTGTGTGTGTGCGTGTGTGTGTCTGTGTGTGTGTGTGTGTGTGTATAATGTATGCATGTAATATATAGCTCGAAACGAGAGTTTTCATGTATTTCTACACCAAATCAGGATTCAGTTGCTATAGATATAATAAATTACGAGGATTTCGTGATAAGATTAAAAATACTGACAGTTGCTAAAGCATTGGTATTACTCAATTACCTCCTTGATTCAAAATACCATTTATTAAAATTTCTTCCACGTGATATAAACTATACTCCGTTTTTTTCCATCTGTCCATCCGCCTGTGGTGTTTTTGTATGGTGACACTGCGTCCCGGGCTTTAGATAGTTACATTCAGCTTACATTCAACAATAATAACAATATCCTATTTCGAATATTAACGGTGTAATTCGCATACAGTAAATTATCAAAACACTTTTCAGTTGCAAATGTACACCCAGATATCCTTTTATTTACCTAAAAACTTACACATAGCGTAACTATCTAAAGCCCGGGACGCAGTGTTACCATACAAAAACACCACAGGCGGATGGACAGATGAAAAAAAACAGAGTATACGGTTAATATTTTAAATGTTGTCAGTGTCTTAATAATACTCGATTCAACGGGTGTTTACGAAACATAATTTCCTAAGATTCTGTCATGTTACCTTAATTACTATTATTCATATTATACAAACAGTCCATTTGACATATATCTATTCTTACGTTCTATTTATAATGTTTCACTCGAGAAACCAATGTATATGTCATTGCATTCTTTTCGTAAGGAATCCTATATATCTATTTTGATTTCGCGGAGACTTTCTAACTAAAATGTTCCTGATTGTGCCTAGCGTTTAAAAACACTAGTTTATATGAGAACATATGTTTGTAGGCTTCCTGTAGACCGAGAATGTGAATCTGTCTCTATCTGGTTTGTGTACCACTACATCTGAAATGACAAGACATCACCCTCTTCCTTCTCAGGGGCAAATTTTACGTAGGGTTCCTCTTTATTTAATCTGTTTAAAATTTGTTTTTACATTACTTTGAACTGGCCATGAAGAGAAAAATGTCACTTACATATCGTGCCAATAGCACATCTCTTGGCAATATGGTCAATGCAGTCCTTTCAAAAAATTTAATGTATATATCTGCTCTTAATAAAAACCATGAAAAGGTGAATTTAGAGCCTCTGATGCGCAATTTTATCATTTCAATTGAAATTTCGTGTGCAAAATATCAACAGGTGATAATATTGTCTAAATTTGACAACAATATGTATGCATGAGCTGGACTAGACTTGCGCCTGTCTTATTGGCATGGAACCTTTCGCGCCTGGGTACGAATCCAGCTTGAATTTAAACCTGTAAAATCTCCAAAAACAGTATACAAAAGTTGATTACTTTAGAGGCCATTGCACATGTCAAAAACATTCTATCTCTCTCTCTCTCTCTCTCTCTCTCTCTCTCTCTCTCTCTCTCTCTCTCTCTATAATATATATATATATATATATATATATATATATATATATATATATATATAGTATATATATATATACGTATATATATACGTGTAGTTTTATATATAAGTAAAAGATATACATATCATTTATACTTACATAAAATGGGAGTTTATGTATGTTGACTTTAATGTTGAATTGATTGTGACGCCTTAATTTTCACATATTTATGTACGTAAATGATAATATGTATGTATATATATACATATACATACTTATAATCCTATAATATATGTAAATGTAAATATTTATGATGGTAATTTATCCATCTAATTCCAGTTGGTATGGGTAAAAATCCTAACCGTTACCTCCCGACATATGAGTGTAATGTTTCTGTTTACTTCAGTTGAAAGCATCCCGTATAATACAGCGTCCAGGAAGTCCTTCGAAACCGAATCATTGAACCGCAAAGCCCATTTCCGGAAGAGCCGTCGCAAAGGTCCTCAATTAAAAAGGTAATGCATGAATGACGACAGAGATGAGACGCGGTGATTGCATGCACGAAATAAGGAAGAATGTGAGGAACTTTAACATTATAGTTACTTCCAACAGGGTTATGTTACCACCCCTTGTCTGTTTGCATGTTTGTTTGTTAGATGGATAGATTTTCCGTAACCTGTGGTGGGCGTCTGTGAAGGTTTGTCGATATGTCACTGTTAAAACTGTGTAGGTTTTGCTTGTTTAGACCTAGAGCGGAGATGTTTAAGGAAAGCCGTTATTCTAATTCCATGAATTTAGTATTCATACTTCCATGATTTGACCAGCAAAGCCTGGTGGAGGATGGGCATTCTCTCATCGCGTGAGATTTTAGTGAGCCCGACAACCAACTTGGGCCGAAGGATATAAATGCGTGTGTGTGGAGGAGTTAACAATTGAGGAAGTATTCTCTACACTCTGTGTTCTTTATGGAAATACAGTAGTTCGACTTATAGAGAACCGTTGCTACGAACTGTTTTAACGAAATATCACCTGTTTTAGAATTCTAGGTTGCATGAGGGATGGACAGTTTATACGTATACGAGATTGTATTGAATCTACAGAAATCTTCGCTCATTGTCAGTGCTTGGTTAGTGTTCATTCTCGTGGAGAAAAAAAAATCCGTGACTTTTCCATCAAACAGCCACATTGTAAAGAAAAAAAATACATCGAAGTGTAATTGCAACTTAAGAAAACCGAAAATCTCGTGAACAGTCCAGTGAGATATTGAGGCATCTCAACAAAATAGCAATAGTTGGCTTTTGGTTGCCTGGACACTGAAAACAGTATATTGATTTTCCCATAATTAAATGTCGACGGGTATTATTGGCGCTAATTTAGAGTTCACTGAGGAAATAATTGAAAAGAGAATGAGCACATTACAAATCTATTCGGCGGAAGTACCTCATTACTTTCCCTCAATATTATTTATTAAAAAAAATAAAAAAATAAATCTAGCCAAGTAGTCTGCTTTGATACCAACTTTTGCCAAGCGAGATGTCAGTATTACCTGTGCATTTTCGGTTGGTTTCATTAGACAGTAAATTATTTGCCCACTAATGTCGTCTGTCCATTTTACGCGCTATGGTTAAAACGAACAACTTGAAGGAGGGCTCTGCAATTTCCCAAAGAATGTCGAAGGTTTGAAAGGTCTGCCTTATCATGCTTAATTTGAAATTGGGGTGCTCTAATATTTTAACTAAATTGACGAGTTGAAAATGTATCATCATCCTTTCGAATCCTTTCAATTATACCTCAGTCCACGAAATGGGCGTTTTTATGTTCTCTACCACCTCGCAGTTCACCTGAGGCTGTTCTTACAGTGTAATATGCACTCATAACCTCCAGCTATATTGAACTGCCTCAACCGTTGCAATCACGCACTGTTAATCAACCAGGGGATGTATTTAAAAAGGAGCGAGTCAAGTCCTTCAAAGTCATTTCAGCTGAATGAAGATGTGATGCAACTCGACGACATTTCAGTGATCTCAACACAGGCACCAAATTAGAATCTGGCATATTGCATTTAATTCAGCAATCAAGTCTGACATTATTGCCTTTCGCAACTAACGTGAATAATGACCATTCTATGAACATGGCCTCGACAGGGTAATCCCACATCCCGAGAGGGCTCGAACCATTTTATATAATTGTATTCTTCTTACATTTTGAGATTTTTCAAAGCTTATTCAGAGAAAATTCTCTGTTTTCTTTACAGTGATCATATACCATTTATTTTTCGTAACTCTGTAATTTTATTTCCATGACGCTAAGAAGGGAATGATGTATAAGTAGTATGAAATCGAATAATTATTCCATGTTAAAGTTAATAAAACCATGCCAAATAGAATGTGATTAGGGAGTCTTTGGTGTTGTTTGTTGTTTATTTTTAGGATGATGAGGGATATGAAATTATATATATATATATATATATATATATATATATATATATATATATATATATTGTATATATATATAGTATATATATATATATATATACTATATATATATATATATATATACTATATATATATTATATATATATATATATATATATATATTTATAAATGTGTCCGTATATATAATGTATATATATAATATATATATATATATATAATATATATATATACATGGTTATATATATATACATATATATATTATATATATATATATATATATATATATATATATATATATTATGTGTGTGTGGTGTGTTGTGTGTGTATATATATATATAATATATATATATAATATATATATATATATATATATATATATAATATATATATATATTAATGTGTGTGTGTGTGTGTGTGTATGTAAAGCGGCTAATCATTATGTAAAAAATAAAATAACATCGTAGTTTAACACTTCCACTACTGAAAATAAGGGCAGTGGAGGTCAGTGAGTAGCAGCTATTATTGAATCTTGACCAAACTTCTACAATAGATTTCCTCCTCTTCTGCTGCCGTAAACTCGTGGTTGACACTCTCATAGTAACTTGAAAACATTCTTCAATATCATAAATTGGTAGTAACTCCACACACTCTTTCTTCATTCTATGAGCCAGTTGTATGGGATGAGATTGCTAGCCCCATGAGTGAGAAATTTGACTTGTTACTGGTTAATTACACAATCAATTTTCATATAAAAGGGCTCATAAGTATTCGATCTGATGAATAGATGGAAACAAAATTAAGGACATAAAACTCACCTTACTGGGAAAAGTCTCCTGACTTCCTTTGTATCGAAAGCACGGGTAGTGCTTGGAGATTACAGATCGACGATGGTTTTTGTAGTTCAGATGTCATACGAAAAAGAAGTTTTCGTTTTTTGTATCAAGTCTTTTCCATTTATGGAGTCTATGTTCCTTAAAGGTCAACTTGCTGACGACCTTTGCTGCTTTAACCTTAGAAGTCTCCAGAGAAATATCAGTCCATTAATGATGCTTCTTCTTCTGAGGTAGAAATGAGACTGGACGTCCAATACTGTAGTGCCCGACGATATCGATTAATTCGACCCACTTTTCCCGGGTGAATAATCGGCGGTCAGGCAAAGGATTTGCGCAAGCGGCTTATTTCTTCGGGACTTATTTCCGCTCCTTTATCAGCATATCTTGTTCTTTCTGACTCATGCTACTCGTCATAAACATGGGCGAGTGGCTTCTTCTTTATTTTGTATTGCTTGAGGGAAGTTCCTTTTTGGGCGAGTGCTCCTTCGTCCGGTCCCGCTGTTCAGGAATTCCTGTAGCATAATATTGCGCGAATATATCAGCTCTGATTACGTTGTCTGCACAGGAGACGTGAACGTTACTAGGCTTAATTGACAGGTAGTATATATATATATATATCCTCTAAACCTTTAGTAAGGATTTATACTGGCACACTCATTTTTGGGTTCTCTAAGAACGTTGATAAATTGAAGAGAGGTTCAAAGTAATTATGCTCTTGTGGATCAATTATACAGTATTGCAAGTTCGTTCGCTGTCCTATGCTGAATACATGATTGATAAGAGGAACCGTCTTTGTTGAGAGAGAGAGAGAGAGAGAGAGAGAAGAGACAGAGAGAGAGAGAGGGGGGGGGGGGAGTGGGGGGGGGGAGAGAAAGAGAGAGAGAGAGAGAGAGAGAGAGAGAGAGAGAGAGAGATTATTCTCTTGATGAAATCAGGCGACCTGCATTAGGTTCTTTGTTAACGGCGGAAATGTATTCCCTAATGAATATTAAAAGAATCTTACTTACAGCTGTTTATAAAGCCTGTACCAAAGAAGGACGTCCACGTAAATAAAACAAAATGAGCAGGGAAAACAGTAAGCTGGTGATAGCATCTCTGGCCAACTTCAGACTCGAAGATTTTATTCTTGTGTAGCCAGGGATTCGCAGAGAAGAGTTCAGTACGGAATATGAGTTTAACCAGGTCACGATGAAATGCCTGGGATGTTAAGTGGAAATTTTCCGCAAAATAGATCCGGTGTCCGTGTGTGTAGGGTAAAACCAAAATGACTACGAACATGTAGTGTGGTTTCGACGGTGCCGCTTTTCCCAGATTTGATTCATAAACCTTTGACCTAATTTGAGATGTAATGTAGATATGGCAAAAAAACTCTACCATATCTTCCTTAAACCAGGTCAGAAATGGTAAACATCTAGACGCTATTGTTCTCCGTTTTTAACATTGAAGATGTAAAATGAGCGAAACTGATATGTGATGACGAGTAAAGGGTTATTTATAGTTTTAAAAAAACAAGCTGCAGTATAAGAAGATTTTATGTTATGCTTCTAACTGTTTTGATAGCAGGTAGGATAAGGATGATTTAGTTTCTAATCATCTAGGACCTAGATGATTAGAAACGTCGGTTTCATTCGTCACACTAATTTGGTTACATAAAACTAAAGGTAGGAATCTATTTAGTTTACCCTGATTTTTTCCAACAAGATATGTTTTAATTTTTTCATGCTTATACTCTGATATTTGAGGAAATTAAATTACTGGCACTGATTTGTTTTTTTTTTTTCTTTTTTTTTCCTTTGGCCCGCATAAATGTGGGAAATATATAATGTGGCCCTTACATTGAAAAGTTTGGAGACCCCTGATCTAGGTGAATGATACAAATGCCAATATCTAGCCCAACTAGTTGTTTCCAGGTGGGAAAGGAAAAGACTCAGTGTTTTGAAATTAAAGCAGGTTATAGACAGGGATGCCCTCTATCTCCAATGTTCGTTTAATCTCATTTTAGCGACAATGCGGAGTATCGAGGAAGTAGGGGTGGGATCACCTTTGGAGATGCAAATGCCAAAGTCCTTGCAATTGCAGATGATGTTGTTTTCTTAGGTACAGATATACACGATATAGAACGTTTGTATGTACAACTATCCAAAGAAACAGCTGCCACATTAGGGCTAGAGAGATCAGCGGAAATAAAACCAAAATGATCAGCTTTGGTACTGTTACCCTGGGACGATAGGAGCAATGTGGAATTTAACTGAAATCGGTCTAATATTGCTTCTGGCTCGGGAGTCGAACTCAGTGACTTTTAAGCCAATGAGGTGAGTGCCTCAGCCATGATACCCAGTAACGCCTATATATATATAATATATTATATATATATATATATATATATATATTATATATAATATATATATATATGAATAATTATCACATCGAACCGTGATCCAATATATATCAATTCAAGCTACAAATGTCCTTTAATATCTAAATTCACTTTACCTCCCAAATGATATATTTTCATATATGTACCGAAGGGGAATTTTTAAGTTGATAACAATTTCGTCCCCCCATGGGATCGAACCACCGTCCAGGTGGACGGGGACGGAATCAGGACGTCATGACCGCTATCCAATCGGCCAACAGAGACGCTATAGTTCATATCGATTCTGACCTTACAAATCACCCTCGATCTGGATGCTTTCGTAATTAGAATCGATATGAAACCCCGTCTACCATGTTGGCCAATTCGAGCGTTTGACAGAACGTAGCCTTTTGTTATGAATAATTATCACATCGAACCGTGATCCATTTATATATCAATTCAAGCTACAAATGTCCTTTAATATCTAAATTCACTTTACCTCCCAAATGATATATTTTCATATATGTACCGAAGGGGAATTTTTAAGTTGATAACAATTTCGTCCCCCATGGGATCGAACCGCCGTCCAGGTGGACGGGACGGAATCAGGACAGTCAGTGATGCTATCCAATCGGCCAACAGAGACGCTATAAGTTCATATCGATTCTGACCTTACAAATCACCCTCGATCTGGATGCTTTCGTAATTAGAATCGATATGAAACCTCGTCTACCATGTCGGCCAATTCGAGCGTTTGACAGAACGTAGCCTTTTGTTATGAATAATTATCACATCGAACCGTGATCCATTTATATATCAATTCAAGCTACAAATGTCCTTTAATATCTAAATTCACTTTACCTCCCAAATGATATATTTTCATATATGTACCGAAGGGGAATTTTTAAGTTGATAACAATTTCGTCCCCCCATGGGATCGAACCACCGATATGAACTTATAGCGTCTCTGTTGGCCGATTGGATAGCGTCACTGACTGTCCTGATTCCGTCCCCGTCCACCTGGACGGTGGTTCGATCCCAGAGAAATACCAAAATCTTTTAGAATAGACAATGCAGTAAAAAGTGTACCAATTTTTGTTGAAAATGAAGTGGATGCATTTTTTTTACAATTTGAGAAAGTGGCAGAACAGCGTGAATGGCCGAGAACGTCATGGAGCACGTTGGTTCAAACCTCCTTTCGAGGAAAGGCTAGGGAAGTATTTGCTGCCTTATCTTTAGATGATTCCAAGGATTATGAGAGAGTTAAATCTGAAGTTTTGAAGGCTTATGAATGGGTGCCAGAGAGGTATAGAGAGAAGTTCAGAAGCTGGATAAAAAGAGACAGTCGTACTCATATGGAGTATGCACGGGAACAACGCCTGTGGTATGATAGGTGGATGAATGCCCGAGAAGTTAATGGTGATTTCGGTAAACTTCAGGAACTTATCTTGCTTGAGCAGTTCAAGGATGGTATTAATCCACTTATTAAAACATATTTGGATGAACGTGATGTTGATAATGTGGATGAAGCCACTAGATTGTCTGATAATTATGCATTGACCCATAAGCTTATAGTAGCTGATGTCCATTCCTAATTGGAAGGAGCAGGTTTGGGAAGAGCAGCAAAATTACAAGGCACAAGGTAAGACTACGAGTTCACAGGTATCATCTCGTGGAGTCTATAATAAATCCTTTAATAGAGGTGGTAGAGGGGCAAGTCGATATAATTCTGGTCCTAGTGTTAGTGCAGGACAAGCAGGATACAGTGTAAATGATCAGTTTACACCTAGTTACCAAAATATAGGCGAAAATTTTAGAGATTTTGTATGTTTCAGTTGTGGCAAACCAGGACACATCAGTAGGAGTTGTCCACATCGCACAATAAACCGTCCAATTCAAGTGGTAAATAAAGTTAAAGATAAACCTGTACATTTTAAGGATGATCATAAACCTGAAAATACCATTGCATTGTTGAATCAACCACAAGCATGTGGTGACAGAGATCCTTGTTTGTTTGCTTCTCCCCTTAGGCCAGGTAAGAGGTATTGTAACGATAGCATCGACAGTAATAATATATGTGATGTTGATGAGAATATAGGTTACAAATAGGTAACAATGATGTTCAAAATGTTAGTAATGTTGGTTGTATTGAGAATATTGTAAAAGGAAATGGAGTGAGATTACCTGAAGAGAAGTCCACATCCAAAGGTACTGAATTGTATGACCCTTTTATGGGAGATGGTTGGTTACACCTCCCTTGTGTTGAAAAAAGGAAAGTAAGGTGGTTAAGAGATACCGGAGCGGTACAGTCTGTAATGATAAAAAATATGTATGACCAGTGGAAGGATACTGGAGAGTATGTACTTCTGCGTGGTTTGGACCTGAGTTTTCAGCTCCATTAGTAGAAGTAAGGTTAGAAACTCCATTAATTTCGGGATATGTTAAAATTGCTTTGGTGAGAGAAATCCCAGTGTCAGAGTAGAGTTAATTCTTGGAAATGATGTATGTGGAGACAAAGTTTTTGGTAGCAGTAATCCAATTTTGACAGAAAACTCCTTTAATTCTTCATTTATTACAGAAGTTGAATGTACATTTCCAAACTTATTTCCTGCTTGTGCAGTTACTACAAGAAGTAAGAGTGCCGAAGGAAAGGTAAATGATGACGACGGTTTGGATTTACAAAACTTGTTTAAAGATAGTCCGGAAACACTACAAGTAAGTAAAGTCAGTACTCCTTTGCGAATGCTGAAAGTTAATAAGGAAGAATTTGTTAAATCTCAAATTGAAGATGATAATTTGAAGGTAATAAGAGATAATGCCCTTGTTGATATAAATGATATCGAGAAGGAAGGCAAGTGTTACTTTTTAAAGGATGGAATCCTAATGAGGAAGTTCACGAGTAGAAATGTTAATGATGTTGTAGAACAAGTGGTTATTCCAAGTAGTTATAGGAATTTTGTTCTAGGTATTGCTCATGACTGTAGTTATTCTGGTCATTTAGGTATAAACAAAACTTATGAGAAATTATTAAGGTATTTTTTTTTTTTGGCCTAAGATGCGGAAAGATTGTAGTGAATATTGTAAAAATTGTGATTTATGTCAAAAAGTAGGTAAAGCTCAACATGACCCTAAGGTGATGCCATTACAACCCATTGAAGTTCCAGGAGAACCCTTTGAGAAACTGGTTTTGGATTGTGTAGGACCTCTGCCTAGGTCTAGCAAAGGTAACGAGTATTTGCTGACAATTATGTGTAGTGCTACCAGATTTCCAGAGGCTATTCCTTTAAGAACAGTGAGTGCTGATAAGATAATTGAAGCGCTTAACAAGTTCTTCTCGCTGTAGGTTTGCCAAAAGAAGTTCAAACGACCAAGACCAACTTTACGTCTAGAAAGTTTACCTCATTTTTAGCCTGTCAGGAATATTAAGCATTGCTTATCGTCTCCTTATCACCCACAGAGCCAAGGAGTGGTCGAACGATTTCATCGAACCTTCAAAACCATGCTTCGCACGTACTGTTGTGAAAATGAAAAGGAATGGGATGTCTACATACCAATGTTGCTATTTGCCGTTCGTGATAGCGTACAGTCATCGTTGGGTTATTCTCCTTTTCAGTTAGTATATGTCCATCAGGTAAGGTCACCCATGGAGGTGATAAAGAATCAGTTGATTTCAGATGAGAAGGATTCTAGCACGTTACAAGAAATGAAGGAAAAAATAAAGAAAATATGGAAAGTAGCACATGATAATCTTAAGTAGTACAAAAAGAGATGAAAAGAAATTACGACAAAAGGCTGCAAAACGTGAACTCGACATAGGAGATAAGGTTCTAGTGTATCTCCCTACAGCTGGTAAGGTTTTTAACCAGAAGTATATAGGACCTTGCACGGTGAAGGAAAAAGTAAGTGATGTTAATTATCGAATTCAATTTCCTCATGGACGGAGGAAAGTTAAAACTTTCCATATTAACAAATTAAAGAAGTATAACGAATCAGTGGAGTGTTGTCAATTGCAAAAGAGGATGATGAAAAAGACGTTGAAGAAGAAATTGAACTTAGATTAAAACATACAGATTATTTGAGTGATGATGAAAAATTTAGGTAAGTTTGAATGTATTCATTTATCTGATGAACAGTAGCATGATTTTAAAGTGCTAATTCAAAACTTTTCAGATCTATTTTCAGACCATCCTAAAAGGATAAAAGGAGTACAACAATAAAATCAGGTTGAGAGAAGAGACTCCAATAAGTCAGCGTCCATACAGAATGTCGCCGAGGCAACAACAACAGTTAAAGACCGAAGTTGCTTATTTACTGAAACACGGACTAGCAGAGGAAAGCCATAGTGAATGGGCTAGCCCATGTATTCTAGTCGACAAACCTGACGGAAGTGCAAGAATGTGTACAGACTATCGAAAGGTAAATAATGTAACTATAAAAAGATTCATATCCTATGCCCAGAGTAGAAGATATAATTGATAATGTAGCAAAGTTTCCTTTTTTAAGTAAAATTGATTTATTGAAAGGATACTATCAAATTGAGTTAGACAAAACAGCAGGATATTGCTGCATTTGTTACACCCCATGGACTTTATAATATTAGGTAATGCCATTTGGTTTATGTAATGCACCTCTGACATTCCAACGTCAGATGAATTATATCTGAAGGATTTCGAAGGTGTATTTGTTTATTTAGATGACCTTATTATTGTTGGAGAAACCTGGGAAGATCACATTAAAAAAGTATATGATGTTTTTAAGAGGTTATTAGAATTTAATGTTACGATAAACCTTGCCAAATGTGAATTTGGAAAAACTACAGTTCAATATTTAGGTCATGAAATAGGAAGTGGCCAAGTGAAACCTGTTGATTGTCATATTGAGGTCATAAAGAATTTGACCCTCCCTACATCTAAACGTGGAGTGATGAAATTTTTGGGAACAGTGGGGGTATTACAGAAAATTTTGTAAGAAACTTTTCAGATGTAGCCTAACCCATAACAGAGTTGCTGAAAAAGGATGTGAAGTTTGTGTGGTCAAAGGAATGTGACGATGCCTTCAATAAACTTAAGCTCATGTTAATGTCTATGCCAGTACTGAAATCCCCAGACTTTAATCTACCATTTAAGTTACAGGTAGACTCCAGTGAAGTAGGAGCTGGCAGTGTATTATTACAGGAACATAATGGTGTTTTACACCCTGTATCTTACTTTTCAAAGAAATATAATAGCCACCAGTTAAATTACAGTATTGTTAAAAAAGAAGCTTTAAGTTTAATTTTGAGTTTTATGCACTTTGAGATATACTTGCTTAACAGTAACTTTGAAATAGACGTATATACTGATAATAACCCTTTAACCTTTATTAATAAATGTAAGCACAACAATAAGAGAATTTTAAGATGGTCTTTATTTTTGCAACCATTCAAACTAAATATTCACCATATAGCAGGCAAAGAAAATGTCATTGCAGATTCTCTCTCTAGATCTGTTGATTATTTAAAGGAAAGTGCTTGTTACCAACGACGTGGCAGTCTCCGACAGTTGCTAAATGGAAGTAGCTAATGTTTAAGACTGTAAGAGTGAAAATTCAGAATGGACTGAGGAGAGAGCCGCTGAGTTAAAAGGGGGGGAATGTAAAGGAATATTGATTTATTGAATGTAAAATTGCAGAAAAGGTTGAAAATTGATATTTGCATAGAAAAAAAGTGTGTACACTAGACAACAGATGGCAGTAGCGCTTGGCGTAGGCGGTAGTCGCCAAGGATAATGTACCGAAACAATGATATTTGGTCCATGGATGTCTAGCGTGAGTCTGGTATATAAAGGCCCAAAACGACGATTTTCGTTGGAGCTGAAACAAACAAGTGATTATAATAGTGTATCAAGTTTTGAGGAATATATGGTAATGTATTGTTTATCCATTTGGACGTTTTCTTGTGTGATGTAACGTTGGTTGCCACTAACTTTTTGATGTTACAGTGAATTATATGTTGTGTTGATGTAAAGCTTTGTGACTTGGGTATTATACTGTAAAATGCAGTGATTAGTGATTAGTAGTCTTGATGAAGTGCTGTGTAGCGAGTCTTTGCTTTTGTGTAAAGCGTCCGTAATTTGTTTAATGTTCTGTTTGTGACTTTAATTTCCTTACTAGTTGTTATTAAAGTACATTTTAAGTTATAGTGAGTTGTCACTGTTTCCTGATATATTCTCCTCGTAAATCCTTACCATAGAAAGTTTTTTTTTTATGTTACAATATATAGTGTATATATATATATAATGTTCGTGTGTGTGTGTGTGTGTGTGTGTGTGTGTGCGCACATGCCATATATTATGATGATGATTACCTCCTATGAGCGGAACCCAGGTCTTTCCAGAAAAAGCAAAATTGCTCGTAATATTTTTCCGAAAGAAAAATGTTTTTCTGCAGCGTTCACGGCGCCTTCCCTTGTTGTAAGATCTTCATCATAATAAGGCCAAAACTTTTCATAATTTACTCTTCAGGGTGACGTCTAAGTGACACACACTGCATATTTACGACATAATCTTGGCAAACTTTTTGCTGCCAAGCTACTTCACTTTCAGTTTATCATCAGGCCCTAAGTGTTTTTTTTTTCCAGAATCAAATTTCATTTTTTTTCTAAGTCCACTCTAGTCATCCTTGCCAATTATAATGTTTTAGTTTTATACACATTTTCTGCACCTCTTATGAAGTGCGTGACGTTGTCACTTATATATTAATCGTCTTTTATATTAATTTATTATAATAATACCTTTAGAACATTACCAAGAGTCTTTATGAAAGGCATTTTATATATCATCCTTTTCGTAGCTTTTTTTTTAAATATCATTTTCTCATTTATCCACTGTTAAGTAATTTTAGATACTGTGGATATGTATCTGGAAGGTTTATAAGCAAATATGTATGGCAGAGAAGGACTCCGTAGTTCGAACATTGTCATTCCAAAGGTGAATCACTTTTAAAACCACGTTCATAAAACAAAAACTTTTTATATTTAAAGTTTTACATTCTATTGATCTTCCGGTTTCTGTCAAGGACATTTTTGCTCTGTAATCAATGCTGCTGGCCGTAATCGAATACATCCCATTCTTTAATACACGTTATGTTATTCAGCACTCTGTATGAGAAGTTGGTTCCTAAGAAGCATTGTGCTCTAAAAGAAATAAGATAACTTTTAGAAAAGAAAGAGGAAAATAATACAAAAGTTCCCTGGCTTATTTCGGCCCGTCTCCGGGGAATGATCTTGTTTTCAGTTTTAAGCCTTTCTTGCTCAACTTCCGTCGTCGTCATTTCAGTATATTTTATCTAAGTTCACTAGTAATCTTCCTCCTTAAAATTGTCTGGTTAGGTCATTAACTTAATATGTATAAATTTTATGCACATTAAGCTGTTTCCTCTTTTGGGGATGGCTCCAGAAAATTTTTTTTAAAAAGCAACAGTTTTGGCCACGTTCATTTTATGACTTGAATGAATAAGAGCCCTTTTGGCAGACTCCTTCCATAACATTAGCTGCTTCTTACATATGCACTAAAGATTCATCAGCTACACATTGAACGCCCCCCCTCTTTCTTTTTTCTTTTTTTCTTCCCCAGCACATACACTGTCATGGACATCTGTCTTCTGTGAATTCTCAAAGTGAAAGTTGAATTAAGGCACCTAATTTTTATTCCCTATTTCACATCATTTATCCATCTCTTTCAATGGCTCCCTCTCCTCCTCCCTCTTAACGCTTTAGAAATATAAATTGCTTCCCAAATATATCGCCCTTCGTTCCCTCCGCTTGACGGAACACCCCAAAAATACTGTAATCCTTGATCTGCATAATCTAACCTTTTTTACCCTACTCTTGATGTATCTCCACATTTTTCATCCTTTAAATCTTCTTTCTCCACATACATGCAAACTACTTATTTCTGTTCCTAGATACTTCATTTCCATAGGTAGGAGTTGGGTGAATATCACCTTCATACATTCCTTCATTGAATTCCATAGACACCTTAGTTCTCCTTGATTGCTTCGTCTTCCTAGTTTCCATGTTCCTTCAGAACCTTAATTTGGCTCACATTTACTTACGCCTTTCTCTTCTTGCAAATATTTTCAAAATATTGAACTAGTTTTTGCTGTTTCTCTTCACTACTCCCAGTCAGTGCTGTAATATCTCCAAGCATCAACCACGACACACTCCATAGAACATTTTGCACCAACGAATATTGTTCTTTCTTTTACTTGTCGCATTGCTCAGTCTGTAAGGATATTAACAGTCATGGAGACATAATTCACCTGTTCCTCCGACCTGCTTTTATGCAAATTCAGTAACTCTCCCATCTACATTCTAAATCACGCTGCGTATTTTTCTCAAAAAATGTTTAATTTTTTCAACAATTTACCCTTTGTGCCATAAATTTTTAACACCCTCTACATTAATGCCTCATAATATTGATATGTTTTATGTACATATATACTATAAATAGCTTTTCATATTTTTATTTTGCTTTCAAATTCTCATATAATGATTTCATAACAAAGACTGGAATCACATATCCTTTTTTATCTAATTAATTAAGAAAAATTAGATTTTATGGTAGTTTCGGTATAAAAGTGGTTCTGGGCTTAAGATGCATTGTGTCTGCATGGCTCCTACTTTAATTCATTTTAGTTTCCTTTAAAAGAAAACGGTTGAGATTTCTTTGCCTGTCCGTCCTCCCTTTTTTTTTCTCCGCCCTCAGATCTTAAAAACTACTCGGGCTAGAGGGCTGCAAATTGGTATGTTGATTATCCACCCTCCAATCATCAAACATACCAAATAGCAGCACTCTAACCTCAGTAGTTTATATTTTATTTTATTAAGGTTAAAGTTAACCATAACCGATCGTCTAGCAACGCTATAGGACATGCCGCCACCGGGCCGTAATGGAAAGCTTCATGAGCCGCGGTGTACAGAAAGTACGATTGAGCCGAAGAAACTTTAGCGCATTTTTTACTTGTGTGTGTTTTTTTTTTTTTTTTTTTTTTTTTTTTTTTTTTTTTTTTTTAAGGGCGGTCAGAGTAGTCATTGGCGGAACAAATGATAGAAGTGAAATCGATTGGACACCAAAATAGGTGTCGCCATTTGATTTTCTAGTGGTTGACGTTTCCAGATGATACAGTATTAATTAATGATAGTGTTCGGACACTGCAGTGACTGCTTTCAAGTATCGCAACCCAAGAAAGCTCAAGAAAATTGAAACTTTAATGTTACAGAGTATATTTATTTATGAGAGGCTGTGCGACTCAATCTCTTCCTAATCTCTTATTATCTAACCAGGACTCTCTCTCTCTCTCTCTCTCTCTCTCTCTCTCTCTCTCTCTCTGACAAAGGCATGAAGTTGGCCTGTACAGAGGCATATAAAGCATATAAAAAAAGAGACGGGGCCATGATAAAGGGTCACTTATAGTCCGGGCAAAATTGATCGACTGATAAATTTCGTTTTCCATTCCTGCCTGTGATAAATGGCCGAAAAAAAAGTGGTCTGAAACTAAAAGCCAATCAAGAGTTTTAGCTCTCCTGGCAAGGTACGGCTCGTTATGCTCCTAAAAAAAGAATAAGCGAACTTTGCAACGTTGCAAGAAAAGGGTCAGGGTTTTTTTCATTGATTTTTTTCTACTGTTTCTTGCACCAGCAAATATGAATGCAATGAACTTTAACTTTCTCATTTTTTCAAATATAATTTAGTTTTTTGTCAGTTTTTTAATTTTATATCTCGTCGTGTTTTCCATCACAAAGGGAAGTTTTTGTCATTGGAAGAGAAAAAGAAAAGTGCATTACTTTTCAATGGTATGGTGTAATTCTACCCTGAATTACGCCTCCATTGCAGAATTTTTGTGACTAAAACATCTGTGATGATTTGGTGTCGAGTGTTTGATCAAATATTGTTGTCCTTTTTTGCTCTATTAAGTAACGACTCATCATTATTCTTTCTGGGACATAATACTCTTTCTTTCTTCTGGCAAAGGTCAAGTCCTAAGGGGAATTAGTGAGTTACACGAGAAGCGCATGACTTCCATTAAAGTGTAATTTCAAACATATGGAACAATGTATGCATATATATAATATATATATATATATATATATATATATATATATATATATGAGGGAATGTGATATGAATAGGTCGTTGAACTTTTGAATTAGAATAGAAAACGGGAATTCATGACGGCATTGCTCGAAATACGAAATAGGTTTTCCACAGTAACTTCCAAGACTCCCCTGCTTACAAAAAAAAAAAAATTGCATATATATAGTATATAAAATGAGAGACTGGGGAACAGGTATGAGTAGTGTATAGGGATTTTTTTTATACCCTGCGCGAATACCTCCCTTAGTCGTAGTGTATAGGGATTTTTTTATACCCTGCGCGAATACTCTCTCTCTCTATATATATATATATATATATATATATATATATATATATATATATATATATATATATATATTGGTAGGTTGTGTATGCATATAGTAATTTACAACAGTATATATATATTTATATATATTTATATACATATATATACACATATATAACAAGTTGAGATAGACACATACCACTTTAAAAAAGTAATTAACCTTAAATTAAAATCTTGATCCAAGTTTTTCTTGATTTTGTTATTTTGACTATACGTGCATATGCGCCAGCCTATGCAGATTGCATTAAGCCAGTTACAGTGGAGCGATAAGGTACATAAACGTGTCCTGTCTAGCGTCATGGGATTACAAATAAGGTCCACAGCGGAAACTTCGTGAATACATGGAATGAATGCTCGTCTTCCAATGATACCGTCACAGAATTCGCTAGAGCTATGGCAGATGAGCTATAAGCTTAGATGACCGGTAGTGCTATCAATGATATGAAAGAGTTAGAAAGATCTTTACAGGTTTGTAGATTGTCAGGATGTTATGTAAGAAAAGGCCCCTTCGTGTACAAAAAATGTAATTTGGTAGTTTTAAGTACACTTTGATAGTCTCAGGGTATACCGCAAATTCCTGACAACAACGCTTTACACTTAGACTTATTATACATAGTCTGTGAAAGCTAACGTTGTCGATAAGTGAAGACGGGTTTTAGACTCAATTCAAAATCATCCTAAGATCTGGGGTCTTCTTTTTGATAAGTATTGTCATTCGTTATGTTTATTTTATTTAGAAAATCATGCAGAGACGCCAAGCTTACAGACGATTATGTGCAAAACTGCAAATAAAACCAAAACTACGTAACGAGTGTATTTAGATGGTGAATAGATAAATCTCTTGAAGTGCAGCCTTGGGTGCAATATGTTTACCATCTAGTTCACTGCAGTTTGGAAAACGTAGGACGTTAATGTACTTTATAATAAACTCTTTCTCATTTGATAAACCCCTTTTGGTATAAACGTGTAACGTTTTGCCTCAGCTCCTCTGACTGATTTTATATTTTCTCTTCATCTTTATATTGAATCATTACTTTGAAATGAAATAGACCAATGTAAATTTCAAAATCGTATGAGGACAGATTATTGTGCCATTCACTATTATATAGATATTTAGATTCATTGCGTTTGACGGTAGAGAAGTACGAGTATATGTTCACATCCATTTATATTCTTTATTAGTTTTTCCTTCGTAACACGTTTATTTCAGAGGCGTAGGAAATTCATTTCCTTAGAGTGAATGAAGTCTGTGGAATATGAATAACAAATTGGACAGTTTAGAGGAATTTATTTTTCAAGATTAGCCTGTAGGGTAATTAATATCTAAGTAGCGTACCCGTGCTAAATCACCTGGTAGTACCTGTGTCAGTACGTTATTAACATTACTTGATTATGCTTATTATTTCCTGAATGTTAATAAATGCACGGAAACCACTGGTAAAAAGTAAACTAGATCCTTTGTCTTCTGTTATCAAATATATTAAAACAATTACGGCTGAGGTAAAGGTAACTTATTTTAATATATATGTAAGTGTTTACATAATAAAAATATGGAATGTTAGTCCATATATATAAAAGTCTAAAACTAAAGAGGTCAACCAGATTGCTTGCAGGAATGTGATCAGACTAGAGACGCTAAAGATGACGTATACAATAAGTATGTAAGCTAAGATAACATGCCGTCACCTGTAGTCATTCAATTGTTTATAAACATTAGTCCAAGCTCCCTGCTTGAGACAACTACCCCGACCTATTATTCAAACGGCTTACGTGATCTGTAGCGTGTCTCATTTGATGTGTGTTCGTATGAAACTATGTCATCTGATAGTATGTTCATATGTTCGAACTACTGTCTGTTCCTTCATAACTTGTAACAGAGATGGTAGACGGGGAGAACAGAGTTAGCTATCGTCATTAGAAGACCTGTACCTCTTTACCTAAGCTTTATCATGTAGAGGAATAGGATTAGCCATAATCATTGGCAGAAGCGATCAAGCTATCGTTATTAGAAGACTTGTACAATCATACCTGATCTTCATCATGTAAAACTTCAGAAGAATATACTATTTTTATACCTTGTGTTTTCTACAAGAACCTCACCGAACCATGAGTTTAACACATCGTCGTAAAGATAATACCGACTTCGTAAGTGATCTACAAAACCCCAGACACTCCATTGAAGATGGAAGTGCAATACCAACCGACTTAGCGTATAGATTATCGCTAGTCTAACATTACCTCATAGGGCGCCTTATCATACAAGGCACAAGCCCTAATATATACACATAGCGTAAACATACCGTTGGAAATGTAGCTAATTTCCTTGGCTGCGCTATGTTTGGCACACCAAAATAAACCGTTTCATTAGGAAGGTTTATTTTCTCACTTTTTAAAGCACAATAGCATGGATAAATATCTTTTAATAATATATCATTTTAAAGGTAACATATCGTAGTATAGACGAAAATTACATCTGTATAGTATTTTATTTTTGGTAGATGATTTTCTACTGCTAATTTTACAACAGTATTGTTTTTGTTACTTCAACTTATCTATTTATTTTTTTTATTTGCTTTTACTTAACATTTTATTTTTGGTGGATATTGTTCTACTGCTAATTGTACATCAGTATTGTTTTCGGTTAAAGTCAACTTACCTTTTTGACTATTTATTTTTTCTTTATTTGCCTTTTTTTAACATTTTATTTTTGGTGGATATTGTTCTACTACTAATTATAGAACACTATTGTTTTCTGTTAACTTCAACTTACCTTTTTACTATTTATTTTTTTTATTTGCCTTTTTTTAACATTTTATTTTTGGTGGATGTTTTTCTACTACTAATTATACAACAGTATTGTTTTCTGTTAACTTAAACTTACATTTTTGACTATTTTTTTATTTGCCTTTTTTTAACATACTAGAAACAACAACTATTAAAGTTTTATATGACACACAACTGTGTACCTTAGCATGAAAAATAACTTACACCGAACTATAAAAGAACTAGGTCACTAAGCAAGGTGTCGATTAGGAATCCTATGAGTTAATTTTTAAGCATTTTCATTACGTTTCAATGTATAGTTATCGGTACAAATAGGGTTAAATCGTGTCACGGCAAATGCAACTTATAGAAGTTTTGAATGATATTAAAGAAATTCATGTCTAATATGTAGGTTTCTGGGGAGTAGTCACTACCTGCCAGTTCAAGTTATTTTTTATGGTCAAGAACAAACATGCATTCTTTTTTATTCATGTTCAAGCTCACTCCTGTACCTCTCAGACACATCAGGCAACAACGTTCTCCCCTTTGAATTACCGGTCTATCGAGAATAGATGTTGCGACCCAATCAGGGACGTTGTAAAGCAAAATAAATTAAGGACGTAATTCATCACGCGGAATGATCAAGAATAGCCATTGAAACGCTGTCAGGGGTTCTATAAAACGAAATAAATGAAAGGACATAATTCATCAGATGGAACTGTCGTGGTGGGGTATGTAACTGAGCCGGTCTCCCGAGTGAGGCTTGGTTTGGGAGAGGAGAGTTATTGAAAAAAACAAAATAAAGCAGTGGGATAAATTAATCCTATTTGCCTTGACATATAAATATGACGCGTCTCTGGTTATCTTCTTTTTTTTTGGGCGAATAGTCACGAATGCCAAAAGTTTTTTCTCGTGCTATTCTAACCTTCGACTGTGTAATGTTTCTCTTGTTTGTAGGGACGTGTTACATGCATCATATACATATTAATTACGTTTACAAATGACATGGTGCTTTCATCTGCAATACTGGTGCTTTCTGGAGGATTGCTGAATGATGACATTTTTATTGTCTGTTAAGCATTAAAAGCTTCTTTGTGACACCCTGTATGGTGTAATACTATATAAGGCTTTATGCTTCTCGCAAACAGGGATTAAATTGCAGTTTGATCATAATTTAACTTGATGCAATAATACACCGCTCCAACATCTAATCAGAGGTTTACAAACAGATAACTATGTTTTCATCATTTTATTTACATGACGAGGAAGGCTTCAGTTTCTTTTTGTATGGGAAACACCTTTCAAGAATGTAAACAGAATATAAACCAGTACTGAAGGATGTACTGCGAAATAGTGTCAGGTAAATAGCAGACCCATTATATTGTCATTCCTTTTATTGCCAAACACGATTCATCAAAATAAGATCAAATATCCTAATATCGATCTTTTTTTCAGGACAGGAATTTTGAGAGGGATCCAAAAACTGGCGTTTTGTGAGTTTCCGCTGGAACTGATTTTGCTTTAATTCGGATTTTATGTTTTTCATGTTTAGTTTTCAGGTTAACTCGATTGTTATGTGCGGAATAAACCATTAAATCATTCAAAATTATGATAATTTTACAAAGCTAAATTGGAAAAGGATGAGAAGAGTTCAAAGGGAAATTCTAATGAGTATTTCCGAAGTCGTATCTGTTGCAGTCTTCCAGCTTGAAAAATGATACATTTTTAGGGGCCTTTAAAGTTAAATGCAAATTATACCCGTCTGTATTTCGTAATTAAAGTTTTGTGTTTTATTGATAATTCTTTTGATTAGTGGCATCGACTGAAAAACGATCATTTTAATAAAATTATAATAAGTTTCATTTGCTGTTTTCTGTAGCATAGTTGTCCTGACAATGCAGCTTTATCGAAGCTTACGATGTATATTACTCGATTTATTTGTTATTCTAACAAATAGGTTAGTATGGAATGGAATTAAAGATCAGGTCACCAGGTCATTAAGGTAAGCTCTCCAAAGGTCAAGATGGTGCCCACCTTAAAACGTCACCTTTCATGGTGCAATGTATCTGCAAACGTACCTAGTCTTTGATGGTATACAAAAGTTCTGTTTGACATTTACAGATTTCAAAGCGTTTAAAGGTTTCATTGTTCCTGTACCTTACTCGTATCGCTACTTTTAATTTTCAGAAATACCTAGCTTAAGTTGGCAATGTTAATTCTGATGGATAAAGAAAGGTGCTGTTCCTTTTGCAAATTGAATGTTTGTTTTAGTCGGCTTTCCCTCCTTGTAATTATTTTTCATGGCTCCTACCCTGTCGTAACTTAAGTACTTTAGCAGTGTGTGCTTTCGGATCGTGTTAAACTTTGAACTTCTAGTCATCACGTCGCTTTTTCGTCATCATTATAATTGAGCTTTCCACTTGAATAAATTTACAAGATGAGCCTTACTTCTATGTAAGTCACTCCGTGATCGTTTGGGGTCTTATCTGTTAATATTCGTAAAATTATCTCTGATACTTCCTGTTATTAAAAACGTCTAACCCAAAAAGTTCTAATTAGATATATATAAAACAGCTTACCTGGTTGGTTATCTTAGGGTTATTGTATTTTTATGTAAACTTTCATATCAGTATTTCTGATAGTTTATGTGTGATTCATAGTTTTATTTTTCATAATTTTTTGGGGGCGATTTATTGTTGTTGTTTTGTCATGTTGATTGTTTGTCGTACAAACTTGGGTCATCATCATATGTCAGTTCAGCTCACTCTGCAAGAAACTTCGTTCGCTTAATTAATTCTATAATCCTTCAACCCTAAAATTTCAGGTTGAAGTATATGTTGTTCGGCGGCAATTCGCTTAATATACAGTTTTCTCATGACGGTATATCTACCATATCGTACATGAGTCAGATACTCTTATCCCCTGTTGAAATATCTAGAATCTTTCCTTGATGGTCACTCCTGTGGGTTTTCTGGGGGTCGTTATCTATGACTAATATCTTTTGGGGTCATTATTTTTATGATATTTACAGTCTTTTGTCTATGTTTTTTATGGTCATCCCCAACTTGTACTAAACTCGCGAAAAGCTCGATACATGCCACCATCTAGGAAAGATCGAGTATCTGTGATATGTCTCCTTTTCTATTTTGTCGTAAATTTCCAGTGTAACATAAACCCTACGCATTCCCTCGAGGTAAGTTAATTATGAAACCGTTGTTGGTAGATAAAAGTGAAACACATGAAAAGTGGATCGAAACGAACGGATAATAATAACTTTACGAATATGAAGGAGAGAAATCAGAACCTTCTATTGTTAGTGGAGCCTAGAAATATCTCATAAGATTTTAGGGCATCGAACGTCCGACAGATTTTGAGGCATATGGCAAATTCTTTTCCCGCCGCCATCTTTTAGCATATTCACTCAGGATGATATTTGATGGCGGTTTGAAGGAGAGTTTCATAGGGACCATTTTTCGTTCAGCTCATATCTGGAGAGGACATCGAGCCGCCCGGCCGACTTGACTTGATATTGGACCGAGGTAGAAGTTATGGAAAACGGCTTTTTCATGGTAATACAATTTTGTATTTGTACACCTAAGGTTAGGAATTTTATCTTTTTAATATAATAGTTCAATTTCGTCTAGGAGAAAAATTGAGAAGGTTTTAGAGTTATTTGATAAAAACTTGGCCAGGTTTTTACTAGATATATTTATGTGTTGTTACTGATTGGTTTTATGCCGGATTTTCTATTTAAGAATACTGATATAATGTATCAAAAAAGATATTACTTAAAAATATGGTCTCTAAACAATGGTCTGGGAGGTTTTATTTCTACATAGATATCGTTGCAAAACGATTATTGATCTTTGGGCTCAGAAGAAGAATTATAAGGAATTTAATTAAGAACAGTTTTGGTTAACTTCAGAATTTTTAGGTTTACGGCAACATGCGTTTTCTATATGCAAACCCAAGCGCTCGTGATAATTCTTCTTGCTAGATTTTCTATAATGGAGCTAACTTTTCTTATTTTTTATTTCATAATCAGGAAATATTATCATATTAACGGCAAATGTCACACATGCATCCTGGCGTTCCTCAAGTAGGGTAGAGATCTAAATTCAGTTTTATATTAGAATCATCAATTGTAGGTTGTTCCATACGACATATACGAAAACCTTACTTACTTAGGCGAAGTCCCTGACTTTCTGTCTGTTCGAAATAGCAGTTATTGAGCATGAAGTAAATGTTTTGTGGCTTGTTATGAATGTTTATTTTAGATTTTCTTCTCGATCTTATAACTGCTGTTAAAGGTCATTTTAAAGTAAGAGTGCATTTGTGTTCATTAATTTCAATTTTTAGTGATTCCACACTGTGATTTCTTACAAGTCTTAGATGTTTCTCAAAGTTCGGCAGTGCAGTGTTCTTGGTTATAAATATCATTATCCTTCTGGCTGATATCACTGTGGTTATAAATAAGATCATCCTTCTTGCTGATATCACTGTGGTTCAACTGGATAATTTTCTTTCAGAGCCGTAGTTGACATATTAGGAATAGCTGAAGTAGGACTGAATGTCTGGTTGAGTCTTCAGCTTTTTAGAATAGTTAATTAGGTGTTGGAATTTCGTGGGCATAGGTATGAAAGACCCATTTAATTGAAGTGACCGGGATTTTCATTCATTATCTAGGGTACAGCTAATGAAGCTTTGAAATATCTTATTACCTTGGAATTCGTGCTCTCTCTCTCTCTCTCTCTCTCTCTCTCTCTCTCTCTCTCTCTCTCTCTCTCTCTCTTTACTTCATGTTTAAAATTTTGAAACATAATTATTATCAAGTCCATGGGACAAGCCATCAGTTTTTTTATATTTTCTATCTCTTACGAAAAATAATTTAGTTAATATTTATTAAGAGTGCGTAAGCTGGAAATATTGTGAATAATGATGTTTGTTATTTCCAGTTTAATTATTACATTACGTAGTATTAGGAAACAACAGACAGAGAACTAAAAATTGAACAAGACTAATAGAACGTTTCATGATCACTGGAATGTTAGATAATTTTGTCAAATTACTTGGCATTTGAAGTAGGAGCTTGTGATTTATTGGCGGTAAGTTTCTATATCTGGGACTTTTGTCATGTCATGAGATAGCAGTTATCTAGATGAACTCATTATATGATCATAAAGAAGGCGAGTGGTCAGCCTTTGGATTTATGATAGGATCTGCATATTAAGTTGTTAAAAATTATATATATATTTTTTACTTTAAGTATCTTGAGAAGCCGTTCTTATTAGTAGTAGCCTTGATAATCCGGTCATTTTATGTGAACTATCTGCTCTAAGAATAGGAGATATTAACAAAGCGTTCCTCTAAAAAGTCTAAACTCTTTTCACTTGTATGCTCTTCTTTAGTGTGTGTAAAGTCCTGCTATCTCTTGTGTAAACTAAGTACCAAATCTGTATTTACCTGAGAAAAGGAGAGATTTAGCATAATAATCCACAGTTTTCGGTGAAGTCGATATTAACAATAGATACATTTGGTCCATCTCGGCTCTGTTAATGAAATTTATATATAAGATGTACATTACAAATAATCTCAATCACGCCTTTTCAGTCATGCTCGAAATAACATAAATTCTTAGTCACATGGAAATGAAAATTCACATTTCAGACAAAATGCCGTAATATTCCAAAACAGGAAGTTGCCCCTCCCCCTCTTCCTTGATCTCAGGAATCCCATTCCACCTTATTAGTTCGAAACAAAAATGGAAAGACATCTGGCTCAAAGGACGGTCGTAAGCGAAGCCAGTTTGAGCAACTTCGTGCCAGATTGAGCTTGCATTGTTTATCTCTCATTTTTTTATTTCTCTTTCTAGCAACCGAGAAGTTCTTATTAGATTATAGTATAGTGTGCAATCCTCAGGTGTAGAGAAATGAAATTATGCTCATGAATATGCATACGCGCTCGTATGTTTAGTGTTCGTCGGTTTCTCTCTCTCTCTCTCTTTCTCTCTCTCTCTCATGTATATATATGTATGTATGTATATATATATATATATATTATATATATATATATATATATATATATATATATATATATATATATATATAAAACATACATAGATATATAGTATACACGAGAGAGAGAGAGAGAGAGAGAGAGATCTTGGGTGATGTACGCACTATTCATACGTGCGCATGTGTGTGTAGGCTCAAATTTGAGTGGACGTGTTGCACATGAATGTGTTCATTAAAAACATCCAGGACAAAAGTCCTTGAATAAAGGCCATATCTTTTTGAAGGTATGAGACACCGTAAGGTGAAATAAAGTTCACTACAGAAGACGTAATTCTGTAGGTCACTTTTTTTATAAATATTTTTATAACATTTATGAATCAAACTTAAGTCTGACGCCACTGAGTGACAGAGTCTCGACTAAACTTCCACCGAGGTACCCACTCCGGTGGCCTCTGGACACTTCTGTGACTGTATGGTGCTCGAGTAAGGCCTTCATTGTAAGGACAGAAGGCAAGCCGTCAATTCTACCTCCTGTGCTTCTCTTTATCCGGCCTTCAGACTGGCCTGAGGGGATGGCCACGCTTTCTGTTCCCACACAATAGACCTGACTCGAGGTTACTAATGAGGGACACAGACTGAATTAATGAAGCAGATTAGTTTAAGAGGGGAAGGTATGGAAGTGGAAAATAAATTGCGATACAAGAGAGAAGAATCTGTCGGCCTAGTCACTTTTTTTTTTTTTTTTATGAAATTTGGAGTTTGATTTTAGAAATCAGATCCGTTATTTGTAAAGTGAACAATGAATAAGGTATTCTAGTTCGGTTTTATGAAAACATTGAACTTTTTAATGACATAGTATAGGATCAGAGTCAAGAGTCGCCATCACTTAGCACGGTAATAATATTTTTATTACGGTTTAATTGGTATTTTTACTAATATTAAACGCAAAAGTAGCTAGCACTCAAAAGTAGACGTTTCAGAAAATTATTTACAAAATCCCAACAGATTCGACATAGCCCGAATTAGGATGAAACAACCGAGAGGAGTCTTTCTTACCGAATATCCCATTTTTGGTCGTCTACGTCTAAATATGACTTTTCAGCATTTTTTCCCCTTACATAATGAATTCACACTGTAAAAGCAGGATAGGGAAAATAATTACTGATTAATTACTTTTTCCCGATAAGAAATTTGAAAATATTGGAGGATGGAAAACGGCTTCGTTAGGTCACATAAACAAACCTCCACAATCTGGGTGTTTTCATGCAGGAACGCGTAAACTTGGAAATATAGATAAATAAGGGAAATCAGCTTAATTATTCGAACTGGTCTCTATTATTCCATGTTCGTTTTACAGGTTTTATTTATGTAACATGAATTGAATTAGCAGTTTTAGTTTAACTTTCTTGAATTGTCGGCTAAAATGACTTTTATATGACTTGTTATTTACTGGTTTTGCAACCTGTTACAGCGTTTACGAATTGGAGGTGAAAGCAAGTATCGAAAATCCTTATTGCCTCCAGTGACGCAAACTTGCCTGCTGTTTTATTTGGGACATTTCGTCTTCATCATCAAGAGTGATTTGATGTTGATTTATTCGGACTGATTAAAAAAGCTGTAGGAGGAAAATAAGACACTGATATCATCTACCTTCGTCATTCAAAAACAAAGCCCCTTTTTGTACAAGAAAAAGTAACATATTAGTTAATACCCATAGGAAAAGTGCTTGTCGTTATTTGTCTATTTACATCATTTATGTCTAATGATCTGATAAACTGTCAATAGACGGATAATGTACAACGATAAATGCCCTTAATATTGTTCAAATGTCATGGAGTAATATTTTCCCTGACCTGGAAACCTATAAATCTATTTGATTCCAAGTCTCTTATTTTTCTCATCCTTTCCTCATATCTCTGCAGCTTGTTCAGTCTCACCGTATAGTTTGCTACGTAAGCCTGTCGCCCTTCTAAGAGCGAACTTGAAGACTTGTCTTGTGTGTGTGTGTGTGAACGATACCAGTCTCTGTAGAATACTCAGGCCTCACATACGGCAGTGACGAAGTCAGTCTCTTCTTAAGTCCTAGAATTTATCCCTGGCTTTAGGTAGTTTATGGGCTTTCAGGACTGTATATGATAACTGGCTCTGTAAACGATAAAAAAAGAAGAGAAAATATGATTGTCGAATGACTTAAAACCAATCTCTGTTCTATGCTGTGGTAGAATTAATTGAATATCTTTCCGTATAATAAGCATAGTAATTGGATTCCATTCCTCTAGCTAAATGCATAAGTGTAAAATATTAAAAATGCTGTATTCAAATTCGCATATGTTAGATGGGTGTGATTTAGCATTGAATAGATTGAGTATAATATAACTTCTTGAACTTCGTAATCTTTCTAAGGAAAAGTACGCCATTTGCCGTTACAGAAAAAAATAAAAAACTTTTTCCTTGTAACAAATAGATGCGGTACTCTAGAGAGTCGAAAACATAAATTAATAATTTTGTGAAGACATTTAACATCAGTAATGCATACGGCAAAGTAGAACATTGATATAAATATTAAGACGTAAATAAAATTAATAAACCTTAAGACGCAAAAAGTCATATTTACTCTACCGATATTTTTTCAGCTTTAGACCAAAGTATGAAAATGATATTGCACTTAATGTTCCAGTGAAGAAGATAGATATTAATCGGACGTCTTGCCTTTGAATTAATAAGAAGCACTACGACCTATTCCTGCCGAAGAGAGAGAGAAAAAAAGATTTATCTTCACGAACAAAAGGAAAAGTGAAAGTCTTTGGCGTACCTCCCTGGACAGAGCCTATAAGCTTCGGTACACACAGGCCCCGAAAGGGTTTCAATGGATGGCAGCCCTCTTCCGCTCTCGAACAGTTCCCATGGTGGATCCTCGCCTCTGGAATCGGAAAGAAATCTTGCTATTCGGCTTGTCAGTGAAACCTGATAAGTTGTTTTTGAGTGATGAATAGATGTTTACTTGTCCACTAAATAGCTGACAGGATCTGTCCCACCTTTAGGAATTTAAGGTATTTATTTTCTGCTGAGAGAGAGAGAGAGAGAGAGAGAGAGAGAGAGAGAGAGAGAGAGAGAGAGAGAGAGAGCATTTCATGAAAACATCAACTAAATGGAAAACTGTATGATCTTCATAACAGCAACCTTCTGAAATTATCATTGACGGTCATGTTAATTAATATATGATTAGGAAGTTAAATGAATAATTACTGAAGTCGTGCGCCTTAATTTTGTGTTAGTGTAATTTTTTTTCTTATTATTAAAATCGGTTTACATTCAGTTATCTGTTGTTACCGCTTTTGAATATCTTGGTTGCCAAGTAAACGTGCCAAAATCCTTTGACGATAAACTGTATTTTTTTTATCTGTTTGTCATTTCTCTGGCCCGTCGCGATGTCGTTACAGAACTTTTTTTTTCTTTTTTTTTTTTTTTATTCACAGACCGAATTTTGAGGGCAAACCATTACATCACTTGTAAATAAAACGACAATATTCCATCGTTTCAGCCACAAAACAAAGTGCTCTTCCTTATGAGCCCATGGAAATCATGCATCAATTTCCGATTCCATACAGTATGTTATTTGAAGCAATCTTTTTCCGTTTTGCAAGAAATTTAATAATTTTAATATAAAATAATAATAATAAAAGAATATAATAATAATAATAATAATAATAATAATAATACTAATAATAATAATAATAATAATAATATGTTTCGAGGAAGATTTCACAGTCACTAACTTCATAAAGCTGGGGAGAGTGATTACTCACATCAGAAACGCCAACGTTGGGTGTAGTGACGAAAATGCGCCTTATGTGCAGTAAGAGAATATTAACATTTAAAACACTGAACCCGTCACTGAGAACAAAGAGCATTATCAAGTCACAACCAGATTAGCAATAATATCCCGTAATGGCTTCATTTTATCCAAAGCAACAATTGTGATTTTGTTGCAATATTTAATGTCGAATGTAAAATGCATTCACTTGTAATATTAAGTCTGTGATGATTTAATCCAAAGCGAAAGGCTCATCCTTTTCAGAGCGTGAGCTACCAGAGTTCCAGGATTTAATGATGCTCTCGTAATCCTTTTTACTTTTAATGTCGAGTAATGAATCCGCTTCAGTTTTAATGAGCCTTTGTTTTTCCCTGTCTTTCGGGGAAAGTTTACAACTCTCCCGACATTGATGAACTTCCACTCTTCATTGTTCTTGTTGGAAACGGGAACCAACAACTTCCTTGGCCTTTGTGTTTTTGTAGAGGAAGTTTAAAAGACGTCCTTCTCTTGTTTTCTGACGCGTCTTCCGGAATTCATCCCCTTTTCCCGTAGGGGCTAGTGCCATCAGTGCACCTGATGCGGTTCACTGCAGGCATTGCTTGAGGTTCTTTGCAGCGTCCCTTCGACCCTTAGCTGCAACCCCTTTCATTCTCTTTACTGTACCCCCGTTCATATTCTATGCCTTCCATTTACTTTCCACCCTCTCCTATTACACCTTTCAAACTTTTATACTCTTAATTTCCCCTTCAGCGTTGAATGACCTCATAGGTCCCAGCGCTGGGTCTTTGGCCTAAATTTTATATTCCCATTCCATCCTTTACCTAATTTCTTCCTTAAAGTCATCTCTTGAATTTGTTTTTTACTTTTTCATTTTTAAAACAAGACCTTTAGATTTAGTCAGCGGGAAGTAATATTGATAATTATTATGCTAACATTAGTGTGAGTAGCTGCAATATTACAACCCGGCCTGTTTGTTACAGTATTAGTTCTGTAATTTCATTTCCGTTGCGCTTGCTAACTCCGTTTGCATTTACTTGCTGTCATAATAACTGTAACGCTAATCGCTTTCACGACGAGAGAGAGAGAGAGAGAGAGAGAGAGAGAGAGAGACAGACAGACAGACAGACAGACAGACAGAGAATTTAACGTTCATAGAAATCTCTGCTTAAAACTCACTGGAACAGAGTCCTCACGGTTTCCATATGAAGTTCAGACAAGGGGAGCTCTGGCTCCGAGGCCAATTCCTCCTCTGTGTTCCTTTCGTCATCTTCGTCGCCAATGGCATTGGGCCACTTGTGAGGGAAATTGTCGATCGCTCTGGCTACTCTCTCCAGATCGCAAGTGAAAAACCTCATGCAGAGCGCTAAGTCCACATCTGGAACCTACGTATAGAAACAGAGGCATCAAATCATTATACACAGAGTTAAGTTCTATATCTGCTGTTAAGATTCTGAACTGTTAAATACATTCTTTTAATATATGTATCCCCTTTGAAAATACAGAGGGGAGAAATGCATACTGTAATAAACATTTCAATATGAAAAGAATAACACTGAAGCGTTACAACTAGAGTGACGAGAATTGTTCATATAAGGTAAAAACAAATGGAGATTCGGAATACAGTATGGGAAATTTTTACTAGAGAAGGCCGTAATTCACGTATAATAAAATTATCTCTCTCTCTCTCTCTCTCTCTCTCTCTCTCTCTCTCTCTCTCTCTCTCTCTTCAAATATTACTTCAAATTTGTTTTTTTTTGGGGGGTGGAGGGATAGTTATGACATTCCCAATTGCGTGACGTAAATGAAAATTCGCGCGCGTTTTAGAGTACTCTGTTGAGTTGGTGGAGTTCAAAGTATGTTTTTTTGTCATTCTCATATAATGTGAGTCATGAATACTCAGCCAGTCTGTTCTCAGATAAAATGAATAGTGTATCACTAACCGCTTTTGAATGGTTTATTTGTAATCCAGGCCATAACAGTGGCAAATAATCATCTACTGTCTCAATGAGAGATTGCTCGGTTGAAGTCACGAGGCTTCTCCGTAGAATGTACCATATTGAAGCCGTATAACAGACAGACGAGAGGGCTCTTGAACCAGGGATAGAGAGCTTCCCACGGTTCGAATATAAATATCTTCGTCTGTTTCATTAAATTAATGTTTCGTCCTCTTTCATATTTCACTAGTTTTCTTAAATCTTGCCATCAACACGTTCAGATGAATTAGAAAAACGGATCTTGGTTCAGAAGGGATTTGCATTTGAAGATAATCGTTAGTGTAGAATCTACTGGTAATTTTTACCAGATACATGTGAAATTGTAATAGCCACAATGCTCTCTTAACTCCTCAAATTCTCTGCTCTTTTTTGGATATGCTTGTCACTACAAAGCCTTGAGCTCCAATTTCAAGGAAATTTAAAGAAATCATGATGTCCGGTAGCGAGAAACGAACCCACGATACCATAATCACGACGAGGTGACCACATGGAGCTCAAGGCTTTAAAAAGAGCAAAGAATTTGAGAAGTTAAGAGGGCATTGTGGTTATTACAATTAATAATCTTAAGTGGTATAAGTTTTTTCAGCCACCCCTGTGATGGTTCATACATTTTGATTGAGCCATTTTTAAGGGTTGGCTCACTGCTGGAATCCTTGGTGGACCAGTCTTTGGGTTAGGACTTTTGGCTTTAGTTTGGAAGCCTATCACTGCAGATAAAAGGATAATGATTCTGTGTTCACATGGTCTCAGCCCTAATAGGCGGGTTAGCTTACTCCTGTGCCTCTCTATCTAGGTGCTATCCTGTATGGGTAGGGTATGGAGAGGACCACTTGGATAAGTCAGCTTTTATTATTCCCATTATGGGAAACATGTATTTCTTATACAATGAATGATACTTTATTAATACTCTCAAGGAGCCATCATTTATTATTTTTGCTTCCAGCTTATGGATCTATCCGAAAACGAACCCCCTCCCCTGGTTCCTGAAACTCGCCCCCAACACTGCTGACGACCCATGCTTATTCTTTAGGCGATTGTAACACTGGTTGGGACCTAAGATATTAAAGGACTCTCTCCTTCACTTCCATAAGTTCAAATCAGTGTGATGCTAGGTTGATAAAACTACCGGTGATGTAAATGTAAATATGCAGGCATTGTCTTGCACATATATCCCTAAGTCATTAGACTGTGAAGCTATATTCAATAGCATGAAACCTTACTGCATAGTGCAAAGGAGTAACCTTAAAGGTATATCTGATCATAAGTACTTGAAACTTATAAAATTTTTAAACAGTTCTGCTGTGAATCGAGTTTTACTACACTTTAAGGAAATAAGCAGATAATGGGGTAAAGTTAATTGATTTCCTGGCTGAGAAACATGGTTCTATTCCAAGCTTATGGATGTGCTTGACCCGGTTACCACAACTTGTACGAAACACATTGCTCATAAAAGGGACACTGTCTCCGAAAGAAGGTTGGCAGCATACCACCTCAGAAAATTTAATGTTATTGTGAAGTCAATCTTGTCAAGGCAGAAAGTTATGCACAGGCAGCTCTGCTGATGTAACTTTAAACCTTATCCAGATGGAAATGCTGAATCAGTTAGCACCCACACACACACACACAATAGTTCCTTGAATTCAACAAAAGAAAGGGTTAGTATTCAGCAAAGACCTTATATCTTCAGAGAGGAATAAATTTTAATCAGATATTCCTCTCACTTTTATTCAGTTAAGAAAATAGGTGGGAGCAGCAGCACCGTTGACCTTTTCCAAAAGTTTGGCTGACTGCAGAATTATTGGATGCCTAAAGCTGACAAATTCAAAAGTGCTTCTAGTGTTATGAATATGGCTTCATTGATTTACAGTGGCGGAGCAAACAGAAGTGGTATGTCTGTTCAAAAGAGCCTGATCATTTGGGTCAGTATCTTATGATAGAGTGTTTCCACTGCAAAGATGGCCACTCTCCAAATTCCAAGATTTGCCTCGTTATGATGCTGAACATGATATCCTGGAAATTATAACCTCAGTGTTGTATGTAGTGGTAAACATTACCTGATGAGGGCTAATAGCACTGAATCAACAAATGCCTTGGTTAACAAAAACTTAATGAAATCTCTACTGATCTCAAATTAGACTCCAAAGGCTCCTTAGAACATTAAGGAGAAAGGTCCCCTATCTTAATCTTCCACCTCTTGTAATATATATATATAAAAACTATTAACATGGCCTAAGGACTGTGTCCCTTAAGTGTGGCTTTCCTGCCGCAACCGTTTCCTTCCCAACCTTGTTAGCTTATTATGTAACATAAGTGAGATAAGGAAGGAGAGTGATGACCATTTTGTCATTGAATGTAGGTCAGCTGAGTTACTTCCTGCTGTCTTAGGGAATAATACCATAAGCAGTAAAGTACAATATAGCGGATCAGTCTCTTTCATCTTCTTAGGAAACTGATGAGTGAAGATCGTTTTGAATTTCCATGTAACAAGAAGTGGGTAGGACGTACTTCACGGAAAGATACTAATTCTGTTGTTACTACAAATCCTATTTATCAAGATGAAAATATGCTTCACTTATCTAAACCTTTCTTGGCCAGAAGCCATCGATTTCTTCTTCTGCTGATCAAACAAATACCAGAGATTCTCTTCCTATTAAGGCAAAAAGGTTTAAACGACATTTTTATCCTTAACCTGCTTCCTCTCTCAGAGCTCGCATGTCTGGAAAAAATGTGAATAAAATTTTAAATTCTCAAAATATTTTACCTTGGAACTGTAAGGGTCTGAGGGCTACAACAGAAAACTCGAGTTTGTTGAATTATCATAATTCAGGATTTATTTGGTAACTGAAGACCTTGGTAGACAAATGTCCTTTTATCCCTGAACTGAATTATGAAATCATTCTTTACCTCCTATTGGGTACTGTGATCAATGGCAGTGCTGCAGTTATTGTATGGAGATCTTTGATAAAACATTCAGTTTTAAATTGAATACTTCTTCGTAATCTGTGACTATTTGAGTATCTTAGGAGCAGTCAATCATTTGCTTCTTGATCTTTCCATGGTGTTCCTTCAGTAGTAATAATAATACCTGCTATTCTGTTAAATCAGTCAGTGAATATTTAAATGTGTTTGCAGAGAAACGTTTATAATTGGATGCCTCTCTTCCCAAACTCTCAAGCTCTCTTTGGCACTGAGAAGAAGAATTAAAAGTAGGGAAAAATGAATAGGCAGAAAACTATTTTTAATATGACGGCTTTCGCTCTAACATTTAAAAAATATTCTAAATGAATTTCCTTCTAAAAAGGCGTATTGGACCAAATTTAGCCAGGTTGTTGCCCTGGACCGAGAATTTGACACTCAACTCTTGTACTGAACTTCATGACTACTAAAGCAAACTAGAAAAGTGCTCTTACATGATGCCTGACCAAGAATTAAATGGAAACGTCGGAGACCTCTAGTTCCAGTGGAATAAGACATCTAATGTTTTCGGAAAAATTACTCAATAATGCTTCAAAAGGTATATAGATAGTGACTCATATCAGATGAATGATGCTGTCATCAATGAGCCTTTTAGAATAAGTTTAAGTTTGTCTTAAATCTCAGCAATATTGGGAAGGAAATGTGGAGCGAAATATTTCTATTGAAGAGTCCTTTTCTTCCAACTAAGGAAACCCATTAGTGGTTAAATGATTAGAACCCGTAATAGGCACTTCTACAATATATAACACTAATTGTGGAATACACCATTACTCGGAAATGCTAAGATGCCCTCCATAAAGTTACATGAACTCTCTCTCTCTCTCTCTCTCTCTCTCTCTCTCTCTCTCCTCTCTCTCTCTCTCTCCATTTTTAGGTCAGAGAATAATTTACGAATTAGTGGTATCCTCACCCGTGTCATAATCGACCCAGAGGGAATTTTGGCAATTGGTCCAACACTAATAACTACCAGCTCCCGGAGCCTTTTCCTCCTAATTAGAAATATAGCTACAAAACAGTCTCTCTCTCTCTCTCTCTCTCTCTCTCTCTCTCTCTCTCTCTCTCTCTCTCCATAAAAGAAACTAGTGTGAGTTTTGTCAATAATTTTACTAATGGGAGTTCAAACATTCGAGTTCTGTTGTAGACATAGTTGATGTAATCTCCAAGAAAATTCTTTCAAAAAAGTTTCTATAATTTTTTTTTTTATAGAATATTGTGCACTTGTCGTTACCAAAGGAGTGGCCTCAGGCAGACAAACAGACTCTGGAATGAATTCATTACCGAAGAAGTCCGAGATCTGAGTGCTGTGTTGATCCCGCAGCGATAAAACAGAAGAGAATTGCAAATTAAAAACATCTTTCACTGCGAATCTTCAATGGTCGGCTTTTCTGCCTTCATTACCCCTGCTACCTACTATGTCCTAAGGTCACGGCAACAAGGCGAGAAAAATCTACCATAGGCCTGCCTGTCTGAAACTTTAAATCCAACCAATGAGAGCTCTATTTTCCCTCAGCCTTCTATAGATATGCTCGAACAGGCCTCGAATTTTGAAACTTACTAAGAAATTAGTTGGCCGAGAAGGACACTAAAAAGAGAGCCACAAGATAACTGGATCGAAGCCACTCGTGAAGGCAAACGGCAGTGATTCCAGCACTGGAAACTGAGAAATCCAAAGTGTGTCCAACTGTGACAATTCGCCTCGAGTCCGGACACCATATGAGTGTACTTTTGAGGCTATGTGAGACCTGCAGCTGGCCTTAGTCCTTCCACCAACTCATCCCTCTGCCACTAACGGTTGTGGGAAGTCTTAAGACTGGTTTACACCTACGCACTTTCGTGGTGCGGGCTGTCATGGCGTGGGATCACAAGAAACTGTTACATTACAAACCGCACTATAAACGCACCAAAAGTGCGCCACCTCGCTGGTGGGGGCAGGCGATGACTGTTAAAGCTGTGCACCGCCGCCCGGATTTTAAATCATTTCAAATTTTAGAGTGGCGTCTTGCGGGTTGATGAAGTCGCACTAGGCCATATGCGGTGTAGCGCAGCCTCACAACAAAAGAGGTAAGAACCCGCATGGTTCCGTGCCACAGCGCACCATACCGCACATGGCTCAATGTGGTGCGACGTCATGCTACCCGCAAGGGAGTGTTACGGCCTGATGTGACGGCGCCGTGCGGTGCCCTTTCGGTGCCATCATACGTGATTCATACATGCCGCGCACATGTTGCGGGGCGTGCAGCGTGTTACGGTGTCTCCAAAGGTCGATTGGATGGAGGATAAAAGGGGCCTGACAGACCACTGGGGCATCATTCTCACTGTGACTGCCTGACTGACCAGCCACTCTCTGACCCAGCCTCTCTCGCCCAGCAACGCTCGCCCAGCCACTCTCATCCAGCTACGCTCTCCCAGCCACTCTTGCCCAGCGACGTTCACCCAGGGATGCTGCCCCACGCACGCTGACTCAGGGGTGTTCACCCATGTGCTCGCACCCAGGGACGCCTACCCAGCGACGTTCTCTCAATGACGTTGACCCACGTGCGCTCACCCAGGGACGCCTACCCAGCGATGTTCTCCCAGCGACATTGACCAACGTGCTCTCACCCAGGGACGACTGCCCAGCGACGTTTTCCCAGCGACGTTTTCCCAGCCATGTGACACGATGCCCCTACGGAAGACCACCCCCAGGCCTACCAAGCAGTCCCAGGACACCCAGGACATGCAGCCTTCTCAACGGTTGGAGACCTCGGAACACAAGGAAGAGCTGAACATTGAGCCATCCATATCCATTGTGGAATCCCAGGACATCGCAGGCCCGAGTGGTATCGTCATGCAGCCGAAGAAATGATACTGCCCCAGCAAGAAGAACATTCAAGACTACCCGTCCATGCCAGAGGACAAGGAAGTCATCGTGGAATGCATCAAGCCCCACCCTACCTTGTACAACAAGCGGGACAAGCAATGGTCGAATCCCAGGAGGAAGGAGGAACTCTGGCGTGAACTGGCAGCAAGTTTCATCGAATGCAGCTTCCAGCAAGTCCACAAGTTCTTCGAGGCTTGCCAAACGGACTTCAGCAAGATCGAGAAGTGTGAATACAAGAGCGGGTTGGCTGCACACAACAGGACACCACGGGAGGAGGAGGTGATGACCACGTGGGCATTCCTGGAAGGACACATCGCACACGAACCCACAGTAGCCAGCGATCGGTTCTCGCCTATATCGTCACAGAGAACCGACGTAGACAATTCCTCTACCAACATGTCGGGCCTATCAGCTGCTTCGATCCAGCGAAGGAGGCGGCTGAAGCAGAAGAGAGCGACGAACCTGCCAGAGGACCGACGGCTATCTGCCGACATACATGTCAGTTGAATCTACAAAATGCCTGCAGACTCAACTGACCCAGATTATGACCAGCATTAACACACTGATGCCACAAGCGCAGGACAACACGCACCGTGACATCACTGTGTTCGTGCAGTACCTGACACAGCGCTTGGAGTACGTGCCTCAAAGATACCAGAGGCCATTCTTCGAGCAAGTCATCAGGCTGTCATAGTTTGGAGGGGCCCAAGGAAGAGGATGCGATAACGAAAAAGGCCATGGCTCATGGCGGTTGTTCCCACTGGACGCCCCTGCGAATTGATATGGAGACGCAGGCGAGACCTGGAACTTCAATACCTTCAACACCTTCTGCAGTGCAAGTGGTTCGGGCATCATCACCACACCAGTGGTTTGTGTCTCAACCCCAACCTGTGTTTTTTATGATCCACACCTTCAACACCAGCTTCAGCCACAGCAGCTGGTACCTCATGGGTACACAACTCCGGTGCCAAGGCTAGGCACACCGCCATTCTTCCCCAATGGACGTTCGAGACCACTCAACTTCTCTCCTCGACCTTCCGCTTCCGCTTCTTTGATGTCGCCGTTGGTCAACAGCCTCTTGGCAGACTTGCAGCCCCCTACCCCTGGCGCCAGTATTTCAACACCGAAAACTTCTGCCGCAGAGGATCCACCCACCTACGACTTGACCATCTCCCCAGGTGATAAGAAGGACATTGACCCAGAATCACTTGAGCGATTTTGCAAATATTGTAAATAAACATGTCAATTTTTTAGAATAAATTGTATTTTAGTAATGTTAGTCTATTCAATTATTTTTTTAATATTTATAATTAATAATTTTTCTTTTTGTAATAAATATGTTGAAATAGTGTCTTGCATTTACATTTTCCTTATTGATGCCTAATTTATATGTCATGACAATATATATGATATGATTGGGTGAAATGAGATTGAATAAGAAAAAAGTATAACAGGAAATATAAAATGAAATATATGTGAAATATAAAATGCAATTGAATAATGAAAGAGTTTGGCCAGAAAGAATAATAACATGAAGAAATATAACAGGAAATCTTAACATGAAATATGATATATGATCTATGAAATAAATACAACTCGGAAAATAACTTAAAGTATAATATGAAATTTAACATGAAATAAATTTGGCCATAAAATGATATAATAACATACAAGGTAAGAACAATAATATCATATTGAGAACATGATCGAATTAATATGAACACATACAAATATGATAAAGAAACAGTAGTTAACATTGACTGGACATGGTTATTTACAGGGGAACAATGAAAAATCAGTAAGATACTAAAGACATATTGGCCTCAGTTGATGATATATGATATTTGCAGTTGAACATGTTATGGTAAAACCAAGTCCCAGTTTTATTTTCTTACATTCTATGCTTTTCTTGTAATTTTCTTACATTCTATGCTTTTCTTGTTTATTTTCTGATATTCTATGCTTTTAATGTTTATTTTCTGATATTCTATGTTTTTCATGTTTATTTTCTGATATTCTATGTTTTTCACGTTTATTTTCTTACTTTCTATGCTTTTCATGTTAATTTTCTTATATTCTATGCTTTTCATGCTTGTTTTATAAGTATTTTTTTATGTCCTTCATTTGCTTCTCATTTGTCTCATTATTATGAATTATGTTATTATAACTTTCAGTTAATTATTTTCCAATCATCGTACCAATATTACTTATTGTATTAATATTGTTATTAGGATAATACCAAAGTATGGGAGTATAAAACAATGAGAAATATATCATGATGTTTATTTAAAATTATTTACATTTGTTTGGTTACGTTTTATTACAGAGTTCTTTGGGTCCTCTACTCGACAGTAGCTGGTCGTCCTCGAGGAAACACCATTCGCTCTTGCCATTCCACTGCACCTGCATCCGATGAGTAGTACTAGGCCAGGTAATCTCTGTTGGCCTTCGCTCGACGTGTGTAGTTTGGTCCCCTTCTTGCCATGAGTCATTCCATGAGGTTCAGCGACTCCTCCCTCCAAGTGCCTGCTATGTTATGGTGTTGGTCCTCTTAGTCAATGTCGGTGCCAGCAAGTGGGTAGCGTTGCAGTGCCAGTTGTGCATTGACTCATGCGCACAAAGTTATCTTCTTGCACACCTGTACGTCCTGTTGCATCGTCGTCCCGAAGACTTGCCATCTCATCTGCAGGAGGCCGAATGCGTTTTCCACCACACGACGAACGCGAGATAATCTGTAGCTGTATATTCGTTTGGTTGGATCTTGTGATTGGTGGGAGTAGGGCTTCATCAACCACATATTGAGAGCAAAGGCATCGTCGGCGACTATGTGGAAGGGAATGGGTTCGTCGTCGTTGGGCAGATTTATGTCTTGTGGGAGTCCTGCTCGGTTGTTTGTGATGGCCCTGGCCAGGTTGTACTTCTGCCAGGTTCCTCCATCCCCAGCACCTCCTTCTGCACCGACGTCGATGAATAGGAACTTGTACTTTGCATCGGAGAGGGCCATGAGGACGATGCTGTGAAACTTCTTGTAATTGAAATACAGTGATCCTCCACCTTTGGGTTTCTTGATCACGACGTGCTTCCCATCCAGGGCTCTCACACAATTGAAGCAGTTCCACTTGGAGGCGAAGCGTTTTGCTACATCATTCCATTCTTCTGGTGTCTTGGGGCACTTCATCACTTCTGGTTTGTATATGTCGATAATGGCTTGGCAGACTAATGGGATAACTCGGCATATGAAACTCTTGGAGACTGAAGCTGTATTGCAGGCTTGTATAGTCGTTCCCACTTGCCAGGTGTCGGAGAGTGACCACCAACTTGAGTCCCACCTCTTGTGCATGCCGCATCTTCGTGTCCTTCTTCTTCAACAGGGGCGTCAGCCTATCGACCATCTTCTCGAACAATTCAGGGTAGATTCGTAGAAAGTTCTTGTGTCCTTTGCGGTCCTCCTTGTTCAGTTCTTGTAGCAGCTGGTCGTAGTCCCCATGTAGTTGCCGCTGTGTCAGCCACTCCCGAGCCCAAATCCACCCTGCCCTGCCATCCTTTCTGCATGGTGCTGGTGGTCGTGGCACCTAGTACGTCTTCTCAACCCGTCGATGACCTGGACTGCACATAGACACAGGACAGCTACCAAAAATCTCTGGGTCTCCTGGGGTGAGAGGCTATTGAGGTCCATATTGCATGCTGGTTGGGCGTGGAATGAAGGATGTGCTTGGCAGGCCTCTATATATATATACCCAAGGTTCATATCTGGTATGGTGTGGCACGATGTGGCACGGTGCACGTGCAAAAATCATGCAATTTTGCACGTCGTGACTCATGCAGATGTGCGCGCACTCCACAGCAACACTGCAACACACCGCTACACGGAGCAACAAAGCCGCAAGAGCGCGTGGCCTGGCATAGCAACAACGACCATGACACTGCGCTAACTCTGCGCCAACTCCGTAACACTCCGCTAGACACCACAGGAACACACCGTGAGGTGCCCGTAACCCACCGCTCGGGTCCTCCCCACGTCGCCAAATAACGGTCATTTATTCTCCCAACCGCGTCAATTTTGTTGCGGTCCCACCCCGTAACAACCCGCAACACGAAAGTGCGTAAGTGTAAACCTACCTTTAGGTCAACAAGGAGGAAATGAGATCAGATACGTATTAATGTAGCTTACACTTTAACGTAAAAGAATTCAATTCTTTTGTGGGGAAGGAAACATTCCTGGAATATTATAAGTTTTTAAGTAGCCTATTTTGCTAAAATGGTTTGCATTAAATTATTGTCCTTTTTGTTATAATCTAGTGACATAACACTCATTGCAATGTGGCATAATTATTTTGGAGATTGCTTAGTCTTGAGAACCACTCGTGACCGTATTTGTGCTAATTATATTGTTCCTAAAAATGTAGACTATATTTTTTTGAAGCCATTGAAATATTTTTTCCATAATAGAATCAATTGTCTGTGGTGTAGATAGAGAATTTTATTGTACCAGAAAAATTCATGATAGCATTTTTTTTATGTACCAACAAATTGCTGAAAGTAACTCGTTGAACTAAAAAATTTTGAGGGTCCGATTAAGAAATAGATTGCTGTGTCCAAATAGATATGTACTTCATGGTTGCGTTGAAGTTGACATTTAACGAGTGTAGAGTGAAATAACACTGTAGCGTCTTTAACCAAAGTTCCTTTCTGTGGACGACTAAAGTAAAGTTGCCTTTACTAAAATAAGTCTTTGATGTCATGACAGTCTTTCCATAAAACATTTCATATGGTATCTTTAAGATAAAATCATCGCAGTTGTGCACATATGCATAGCTCGAATTGAAGCTTGGTTTGATTATTTCCCTAATTTTTTTTTTTTACGTAAATTGGAGAGGACGTCATAACAGGGTCCCTCACTCCAGGTAAAGAAAGTAAATTCCTTTCCTACGGGACCCGTAAACAACTTGAGCTCAATCACAGAGCTCATTCATTGGCCACTTGTGGGTGCGGTGAGGTTAATTTAAAGAATTCATTTTTGCATTTATGGTTATCCACTAAATCATTGAGTGAAAATTCCTTGCCATAATTTTTTAATGCATATGTCGTTAAGTATCTTTGATTTATTTTCACTCTTCTTTTGTATACAATTTCTTTTTAATTCATTCATTTCTTTTTATTTCTTGGATGTCATTCTGTGAGTGAACCATTCGTCAATGCTACCAGTGCAGTGGTATAAATGAAATTACAAAAGTGAAAACTCAGTAGTGCCATCAGCAGCCTTTGCTTGGTGCCTGTATATTAAGTAGCTCTGAGAACATGAAATTTTCTTGATATTTCTTGAAAGAAAAAAAAATAGTGAATAAAATGCATTTTGGTTCTGATAATCTTTATCACTGAATGTAACATGGAGAGCGAGGGGATAAGAAATTCTACCTTCACAGATATCCAAAAGAGAGAGATTAATCATTTAAATTGTTCAGAAAAAAAACAGGAGTATCAAACCAGACCAGCATTTAAGCAAAAATCAGAATCCTCCAACGTGAGAGTGCAACATCATGTATATATATATATATATATATATATATATATATATATATATATATATATATATATATATATATATATATATATATATAAAGAGAGAGAGAGAGAGAGGTGGTAGTTTTAGCATCAAGGTGGCAAAACTTTTTATACATATGTCAAAACTATCAAAATGTGCATCAAAGATGTTATTACAGTGTATGCTTTATAACTATGACGAAAAAAAAAAATTTCATGATAGGCGCTTTAGAGTTTTTTTTTATTATTATTGATTAACCATTATTCAGTGGATCTCTTAAGATTTATTTATTGATTGAACAAGTTCCACATCAGTCTTTTTGAAATTTTTGGATACTGAACTCAGGTACAATAAAGACTACTGACTATTGATACTTGGCTGTTAGCTAGGCTCATTAATGGCTAAAGAAACTGACAATAAATTTTCAACGTACCTGATTGAGTGTCGAGTTCTGGGATAAGAGTGTGAAGGCATCCAAAAGGACATCTCTCTTCTTTCTGTTGATATCCAAGAGATTCTTCAAGGCGGTGTTCATATTGATAGGGAATAAATCCAGCCAGCTTATTATCGCCAGCTAGAATACAAGTGTAATTAGTATTATTTTCATTGTGCAAAAAGGATTACACTATAGATGTTTTCCAATAGTAAGCTGTTCCCTTCAGCAAAGGTGGCTACTAAGGAAAGAAAAGACAATGATCATGGCCACATTCAATTGCTGAATCATAGGGAGGCATCTGTGTAGAAAACTTCCTCGGCGCTCCTGGATGTTGAGGCCCCTCCTTTTCAAGACCTTTTGCAAACCAACTATTTATTCCTTCCTAGGTTTTACTTTCCTCCTTTCTTCCAATACTTCCAAGTTGTATACCTTTCTAATCAACCAAAAATCCTCCATTTTTTCCACATGACCAGACTATCTCAAAACGCTAACAATTTTACACCTCCTACATATCCATATTTCTCACACTTTCAATTTTTCTTATACAGTACCACAAAAACTGTAGTCTCTTAAGCGTCCATCTGTTGTGCACTAACTGCCATAGAGGACACTTGGTTCAACAATACCCTCAAACACTCCAACCGCGGTTTCCACAGTCTTGAGCATTCTTATACACACATTCTGTTAACCTTCTGGCTTCACCTACTCCAACACTGATAAGAATCAGTTGTTTCCATTTAACCTCTGTCCATGATAATAACATTTACAGGTTCCCATTTGTCCTCATAATCCTCCTCTTGCTCAAGCCTACTGTCAACTTCCTTCATAGCAAAGAGGTTTAATTTTTTAACTCATTTACTAATCCCTACAGTTTCTGTACACCATTCCTATCAGTTTTGTATCCTCTGTGAAAGGCAGCCACTCCACATCCCATTCATGACCCATTTTGTTATCCTTCAGCTTAGTACTACATCTGCTCACATCACTCCATCGTAAAGATAATCATGGATACCTGGGACACTTTGTCTCAACCCAATGTCTATACCAAACAAGTCACTATCCCGCCTACAAACTATCACGAGCTTCATTTTGATCACAAAAACAAAACTTTATCGTTCTTGGCAAGTTACCCTATATACCACACATTCTCTTTAGCTTCCACATTCCTTTTCTGTTAGTTCTAACATTAACTTTTCTATGTCCATGTTTGGCATATGCAGCTTCTTCTGTTTCAAAATTCTCAGAGAAATGTTTCATAAAAAATAATTCATCCCCTTCCTGAACCTTCTGCCATCCTTTTAATCTTCTCAGTCAAAATCTAACATACACACTCCTTGGTATACTCACTAAAGTTACGTGCCAATAACTTTTATTCTTCCATATCATCTTTTCCTTACACAGGAACAATTATTCATCTCACCCATATCCCTGGAATTTCTTCCTCATTCAGACATATTTTACGCTCCTTGGTTAGCCAATCATTTGCACTTTCATCAAAGCCCTACATCATCTCGCTTGTAATCCCTTCAGTTTCTGCTGTCACTCCATTTTTCAGCTTCTTAATTGCTCTCTGTAAACATTCTCAACATTGACTTACATAAGCATTCTGAAAATTACTCTCTTGCACCGTTATGTCATTCAGTTCTGCTTCTCTTCTTGCTTTAACATTCAGCAACTCCTCAAAACGTCACTTCATTGACACAAGACTGAATACTTTTCAGGCTTATCATGAGGCCCATTTACTCATTAACCTTTCACTCTGCGTTTGTTTCTATGTAAAACAACTGATTCTCCCGGTGCTCTCCCTCACCTTCTTCATTGGCATATCAATCATCCTGTACTCCTGCACAAAAACCCTTTTTCTGTAATACAATTGCAATGTAAATCTCCTTTTTTTTTTTCTCATCTCACCATTTACTGGCTGTTTTGATTCTCCCTTCCGACCTTCCTAAAACAACAAGCACTCCCTATTGACACCTTATCCCCACCTGGGATTTGCCATTTAGGTACCTTTTCCTCTCCAAAAGAGGTTTTCAACCTTGCCCAGATGCTCACTTTGAAATAACTAACCTGACTAGTATATATATATATATATATATATATATATATATATATATATATATATATATATATATATATATATATGTATATATATATATCATATATTACCACAGTTATTTCAAAGCCATCGACAGTGACTTGAAAATAAAGTCGAAACCGCTCCTACTTTTTCACAAGTGGTACTGTCTACCCACTGTCTCTTATTTTTTCACCTGGTGGCAATGTGTGATAAACGACTCATGTGTTAAAGTGATTATATCATATAAATGTTATATATATATATATATATATATATATATATATATATATATATTTATATATTACATATATGTTAGTTAGAGCAGTCTTTTGCAACTAAGTTTCAGTGGTAGCATTCATGACTAACACCTGGTTGCTGTTGCTCTAGGTTTAGGAAGTGCCAATAGCGTGGGATTGAGATGCACCATATCCCAAGGCTGTGAATCCCTCATCCCTCAATAGAGAAAATGCCCTTAAATGCTGGATGAGCCCATCTCCTGAGGCCAACAGCAACCACATGTCTGTTTGAGTTTGGTATGTTATAATAGAAATATCTGGCATTTTTCCGATTCAGCAGCTCACAGACTAGCAAAATTCAACTTGACACAGATTTTCTACCATTTGACCCATACAGCAAATGGAAACACGTGAAAGACAATTTCATTTTCTTTTCTTTCGATTATTTCACTAGACCGTAAATATTGCAACGCATTTTAAGAGATAAATCATCCTTTATTTTAGTGGCATCGTTAAACAACTTACTGTTGATAATAATCTTGGGAGTAGACCCTCTTTCAAACAAGTCTTGTTAAAGAGGATTGCTGCATCAGCTCCATTAATTTTGTATAGAGTCTTCTCTATTTTCCATTGAGAAATCCTTGATAAAGAAAATAGAGAAGACTATACAAAATTAATGGAGCTGATGCAGCAATCCTTTTTAACAAGACTTGTTGATAATAATGTTATGAAGATGATGATAACTTCAAACCATTTTAGAGAACGAACTGAGAGTGAGGCTTCATACACAGGAAATTATTGTAATTGAGTACGAAGGAATAAGAACATCATACACGAGAAAATCAAAGCACTACCAGTATTGATCCGATAGCGATGACGACCGCTCCAGTTTCGCCCACATTCACAGCATGATTGTTGAAAATGACGAAAGTGAAGCTGACGCCAGAGAACACCGTTGGGAGAGACACCACCAAGTAGATCAGCACGCTGCAGCGCATTTTTGAACAGCCAATCTGAAAGATAGTATCACTCTCTGCAATGTATTCATGTGGAAAAATGTCTAAATGCATAATACATGAAATGAAATAAACATTAAAGGGTGCAAAAGCAAATCTGTCATTGTTATTTGTAGTTTGGTTGTAAAAATGTTATTGTCATTTCTCTCAGTAATTCAGTAAATGATTTTTTCTGGACACTTTTACCAAGGATCTTGTACGTCAGTTTGTTGCCATATCTCTATTACCGTGCTTGATCATCTGTCCAAATTTTGTGATTGTTTTCCTTATTTTTCTTGTTTAGCGTGATATGTTAACCGCAGATATGAGTTGGTGGGACTCAGTGGTCAGATGAATTATTATTTGCACAGTATACTGGTAGTAGAAAGTGATCAAGATGTGAAAAATGTAAAAACATGGCTACTTTTTGGTGAAAAGGTTAGAAGTTGTGGTGCACATGTATAATATAATATATTATATTATATGATGTCTAATAACGATTGTCATAAAATCAACAAAGAGGATAGATTTAACAGTGACATATTTCAGAAGGTACTGTTCCCCTCGACGGACAAGCAATGGATTAAAAGAGTTACAGTAGTGCGTCATTTTTACAGTTGAAGGGGCGTAGCAGAAGTCGGCCGCTACGTCACTCCTGTTGGAAGAGTCTTCTTAAGTTTACATCTGGTTGGAGGAAGCTGGAACAGTGGTGAGCACGGTCCGTATATATACCAGGTCAGTCAGACAGAACCAAAAGGAACCTAGTCTGCTGCATCTACGGTACGCAGACATCAGTCTGTGGATCATCTGAGATCTACCCAACCAATATTATTTATTCGTTTTTCCTTTCCGAATCCGTTAAGCTTTAAACTCATTTTTGTATGCAGTTGGATAATAGTTGGAAGGCATAGTAATTGTAAATACAGGTTATAGGTATGTGGATATACATCTGGACCGTGGTGACGTGTCTAACTTGGCTTTTGAACCGACGATTGCTGCTTTGAATGATACGTGACATATTTCGATATATTCGATGATTCTAAATATTTATGTGGTTAAATATATGGTCTTTCTTGGAATATGTCGCATATAATTTAAACCAATAATTCTCGGATCAAAGGCCATATGGTAGAATAAACCAGAGATTCACATCTGTCTGGTAAAATCTTCCTCCGACCAGCCCTAAACAAAATTAAGAAAAAGCTTTCAACAGGAGTGACTTAGCGGCAGACTTCTGCTACATTTCTTCAAATGTCACAGTTATGTAACGTAATGCAATACCTGTCCACTTACGGAAACAGCAGTTTCTGAAATACAACGCTGTTAAATCTACTCATACTGGCGACAGTATGGACAACCTTTATTAGATGGAATTCTATTATAAGGATAAATGTTTTATACTATATATATATATATATATATATATATATATATATATATATATATATATATATATATATATATACATATATCTATATATATATACACATATATCAATATAATATTATAATATATATATATATAATATACATGAGGTCACATGTATTTGGACAAGTGTATACAAAAAGTGTAAATGATTCGAGAAGGTAAAAGAGAAATGTGGTTATAGCAAACTGACCCATCTACGATGGGTGATAAAATACGGGTGCAGAAGTGAAAAATTTATATGTACTATTTGTTCAGCAATATTAAAATAATGGCTATTTTTATACATACAATTTCAAGTTGGCAGAGTCAGTTCCTCTGCTCATCGCCACGTACAGTTGGCCATGTGTGAACATGGGTGACCGCAGAAACACACCAACACGATCCAAAGTCTGGCCCTGCAACTTGTTTGCAGTGAATGAGAAGGCCAGGTTGATAGGAAACGGCCTGCGCCGTAACTGGTAACGGAAACTGGTTGTTCGAAGGCATCAGAGGAATGCGGGGGATGAACAGAAGTTTGCCGGTGTGAGGACCCGTTGCTATCACTACTTCGATGACGTGGGAATTTAGCTCCATAACGGTGTACCTCGTTCTGTTGCAATGTCCATTGGCAGGATCGAAATTCCGAAGCAACATTACCAGGCAGTACTTCTTCAACGTTATTTTGTGCACTGGCAGCCCCGATGGATTTAAGTTATTCAAAAAAATTTGCGGATATTGATGATAATTTTCATCTTCTATTGTGTCCAAGCTGAAATATTCGCGACTTTCTCAGGGGAAGTTGTACAGAAATTATGTATGAAAAATCGTAAAGTAACTAAGTCTACGGGAATAACCAGCCTCGTTTCACGGCCAGAAACAGCGTTTCAGGGAATCCTTTCTCACCTCACCCCCTACAAAGGAGGGGGTAGGTTGGATGAAACCCCATTACAAACCATCTTATGGGTCCCCACCATAACCCTGCCAAGTTTCATGCCCATCTGACCAGCTGTTTGGCCGTGATTGAATGACAGACAGACAGACATTACGCCCATTATAGTATGACATTATATATATAGTATATATATATATTATGATATATATATATATATATATATATATATATATATTACATACATACATTATATATATATATGAATATATTATATATATATATATGTATATATATATATATATATATATATATATGAGGCCACATGCGTTTGGACAAGCGTATCCAAAAAGTGTGATTAATTCGAGAAGGTAAAAGAGGAATGTGGTTATTTAAATTTCATATGTTTATGGTAAAATGTGGCCAGTCTATACTATATATATATATATATAATATATATATATATATATATATATAATATATGTATGTACATAAGTACATATTTACAAGATATATATATATATATATATATATATATATATATATATATTATATTATATATAACTTGTAAGATTTTCGCTCCTGGTGAGCTTAAGTTTAATAATGAAGAGGACAGCGAGAAGACTGGCGATCATTTCTTCTTTTTATTGACACCTACGTTTTGGGAATCCTTTCCCATCTTCAGGGCTATAAACAGAATTAATTTTACAATATTAAAAATTGTGCTAAAATAACCTAATAATTATATCAAATATAGTTTGTCATTAAGCTAAAAGAAAAATAAAAACTACAGAGAGACTTTAAGTTAAAAGTAAATTAAAACACTGAATTACTTAGTAAAATAACACATCCAAAAGCAAAACGAAAAATAAAAATTGAAAAAATAAACAAACACCATTCTGCCAGACTTACTGTTAAGAGGTTTGGTTGTTAACTGGTGGAAAATAGCATAGTCAAAAGGCGATGTTGGAGGAATCAAAAACAAGGGGGAGAGAGAGAGAGAGAGAGAGAGAAAGAATGTGAGTAATAGGCAGTTAAGCAATATGTAACGGTGTGGAGGTAGTTTGGTTGTATAAGGTAGGAGACAGTTTCTTGATGTAAAGAGATTCTAAAAGAAGGAGCGAAAGACAGTCAGCAGTTTGACAGAGTATTTTGAAATTATTGTACATAACGTCAGTTTTACATGAATTTGCATGGTTCCTTAAGGCCGAAAATTCTTTTGATTTTGAAAAGCAGCCAGTGCGATAACTGACACCTCTATGGGAATCGATGCGGACTTTCAGTAAGCGTCGGGTTGATCCGACGTAATTTCCAAAATTACATTTTGGACAAGTATACTCATACACAATGAAAGAACGCATCAACTCCGGAAGGGTGTCTTTGAATTTAAAAAGTCTGCGTTCTTTCATTGTGTATGAGTATACTTGTCCAAAATGTAATTTTGGAAATTACGTCGGATCAACCCGACGCTTACTGAAAGTCCGCATCGATTCCCATAGAGGTGTCAGCACTGGCTGCTTTTTAAAATCAAAAGAATTTTCGGCCATAAGGAACCATGCAAATTCATGTAAAACTGACGTTATGTACAATAATTTCAAAATACTCTGTCAAACTGTTGACTGTCTTTCGCTCCTTCTTTTAGAATCTCTTTACATCAAGAAACTGTCTCCTACCTTATACAACCAAACTACCTCCACACCGTTACATATTGCTTAACTGCCTATTACTCTCTCTCTCTCTCTCTCTCTCTCTCTCTCTCTCTCTCTCTCTCTCTCTCTCTCTCTCTCTCTCCCCTTGTTTTTGATTCCTCCAACATCGCCTTTTGACTATGCTATTTTTCATCAGTTAACAACCAAACCTCTTAACAGTAAGTCTGGCAGAATGGTGTCTTTGTTTATTTTTTCAATTTTTATTTTTCGTTTTGCTTTTGGGTGTGTTATTTTACTAAGTAATTCAGTGTTTTAATTTACTTTTAACTTAAAGTCTCTTTGTAGTTTTTATTTTTCTTTTAGCTTAATGACAAACTATATTTGTTATAATTATTAGGTTATTTTAGCACACTTTTTAATATTGTAAAATTAATTCTGTTTATAGCCCTGAAGATGGGAAAGGATTCCCGAAACGTAGGTGTCAATAAAAAGAAGAAATAATCGCCAGTCTTCTCGCTGTCCTCTTCATTATATATATATATATATATATATATATATATATATATATATATATATATATATATATATATTATATACATATATATATATTGTTCAGGATTTTAAGCCAGAATCAAGGAAAGTTAAGACCTCTTTATAACAAGACTCATTCATCTTTGCCTATATGCAAGTTGCCCCTGTGAACTGAAAGCCTTTATTCTCTCGAAAAACCCCTTTTTGCTCCCATTGGCTATTCTGAATTTAACCCCCACAGGGAACCTCGGATTAGGGCGGAGCCTACCCAGGCTAGATTTTAAAAGAATGGGGCCACAGCAGCTCGCTCTCAGAAACGCCCAGAGAAGCTCAGAATGCTCAGAAGCTCTCAGAAACGCTCAGAAACTCTCAGAACCTCTCCAGACCACTCAGAAGCAGGACTTCCTCAGACTTTCTCAAGCCCTGCAGATGCCACTTCACCCTTTCTGCTCCCCCCTGCCTCCTCTGGGAGATCCCAAGTATTTATATACCTCCATAGCGCACAGGAATATCAGCAGATAAGAAGACTGCCAAGCCCAGGATTTCCAGGTACTGTGAGATGTAAATTTCAGTTCAGCCAGGGAATTGTTTAGCCTTTTGTCTGTATTTAATTTCCATTTTTCCAAGGTGACTTTCCCCCCTTCTTGTTCAGCTTCTCACTCTCCCAATTTTGGATCAATGCTGTGATTAATACCCTTGTGATGCTAGTAAACTTCCCCTAGTTAATTCAAGCAACATAATAGTCCTTTCTGTGTAAACTCCCAGTCACTTCACACACCTTGAGTGGTTTGTAAATATTTAGACTGAGAGAAATTAGTGTGTAACATTCCCATATTCCTCGCCTTAGTACTGATGTTAGAACGCAATCTCTTTGAAGACAAACACCGTGCCTGATTATGGGAGGAATTGGGAACCCTTTGGAAGAAATCTAGCATTAAAATAACCCGCTTGCGCAAAATTCTGATCTCCATGTCTGGCTTATTTTCCAGCCATGTGTTTCCGGTGGATCGACAATCAACTACCTCATTAGTTCCTGGACCTACATAACTTAATGTAAATATAGTTCATTTAAAACTAAAGTCTAGTGTTTATGTAAATTCCTCCTTTTTCAGTAATATCGGCCTTCTGCCATAGTTTTTTTTTTCTTTTTTGTTATGATCTCTCGTCCCTCCATTCAAGGCCATTTTTAAGAGTGTTAGAGCACATTTTCCAGGTGGGAACGAGCGGTTCAGAACGATATATATATATCGAGCTACAAATGTCCTTTAATATCTAATTCGCTCTACCTCGGAATTAATCAATTTTCATATATGTTTAACCAAAGGGGAATTTTTTAGTCGATAAGAGATTTGTCGGCTCACGGGCGCGAACCATCGACACCTACAAATCCAGGACGCACAGTGAAGCCTTAGACCACACCACCACTGCAAGAGGCTATAAGTTTAATTAGAGATTTGTCGACTAAAAAATTCCCCTTCGGTTAAACATATATGAAAATATATTAATTCCGAGGTAGAGCGAATTAGATAATAAAGGACATTTGTAGTTCGATGTATGTATATGAATCACAGTAATGTGATATGACATATATATATACATATATATATATATATATATATATATATATATATATATATATATATATATATATATTGTCAGTATATGTGATCCTTTTTCGTTAAATATTATTAAGTTAAATTTTTTTATTTAATTTGTTAAACCTAGTTTTGTAAGTTTCACTTGTCGTTTGACCTCTCGAATATAACAATTGTTTGCTTGTTATTAACGTTCGTGTTTGTCTTTAAGGAGGTTGTGTGTGTGGTCCCTCCCTTGTGGATAAGGGGGGTAACTTCTTTGCTTCTGAGAGGAGAACAGGCAGTCGTTCTCTGGACCTTGTCATATATGGAATATTTGGACCTTGCTTCGTGCACTACGGCCGTCTCTTGCTTCTTGGCGGTTACAGCCTGTTGGTGATTTGCCCTTATCTGCAAGTCCCTAGGATTTTTTTATATCCGCTATCTTCAGATTGGGAGATCTCTCCAGATAACATGGACGTCCTTGGGATTCACCGCACCACCTCTGGTTCAGTTATAAAGCCAGGGGGATCTCGCTATCCCATGGTAAGGTTGTTTGATACCTTTTTCACTGATCACGGCTGTGATTCTGTTGAGACTGCTCGACTGGGCCCCGAGTTATTTAACCACCTGTGGTACCACTACTCCAGACGTGGAGGATTCCGTGTTCTTCAAGAAGAATAATAAGCATTATTGAATACGAAGCTTTTTAGTGACAAGTTTGGTTTACATAAGAATTAGCCTGTAAATCGTCACGATATTCTTTCTTTTCGATTTCCTCCTCCTTTCTGTTGGTTATGCAATCTTAATTTTGTATACGTGTGTTGAATTATTATTGTGACAGTAGTTCATTTATTTCCTGTACTCAAAGAGGCTCAGTTGTAATTTCTATCTGGTTATTTATGTATTACATTTATGGTTTTTCGTTTTGTTTGTTTACTCCATCCTTGAATTCATCCTTGCACTTTGAAAATTGAGTTTGTTGTATAATTCCACCTTATTGTAGACTTCATATCAGCGGTATATGGATACTCAAAGAGAAAATTGAATAGAGTATTTTAGTGACGGTAAAACGAGCCGTTACTATATATATATATATATATATATATATATATATATATATATATATATATATATATATAAATATATGTGTGTGTGTGTGTTTATAAACAGTACATATATACATCTATATATATATATATATATATATATATATATATATATATATATATATATATATAATATATATATATATATATAATGTATATATATATATATATATATATATATATATATATATAAATATGTACTTTTGTAGTACTACATATATATATGTGTGTGTGTGTCTAAGTTATTCAGGAAGGAATTTGAAATTGTTGTCTGTGCTTTCCAATGTGAGAGTGCTGCCTCCGGATTGAAAACATAGAAGATTCCTCGTTTTCACGCTTGAACTCGAACATTTAATAACTGAACCACCAACAACTATAAAAGTAATTTTTCAGCGCATAGATACGTACACCTGCTGAGATTAGAATGTACGAGGCGGAATGAATCCCTTTCCATGAAGGTGATGCTCAGACTGCTTTCCTCTTGAACGATATATTATTAAAAGCTAAAGGTCACTGTGGATATATATATATACTATATGTCTTGCATTTCCACAATGGTCCCGTGGGTGAAGTAT
>NC_061108.1:20893713-20976213 GCF_015104395.2 Macrobrachium nipponense | reverse complement strand
ACTTTTTCAAAGTCTTATCTTTTGTTACCTTATTCGATATGGGCCTTCTCAAACCTCTTCCAGTGGTGATCTGCACACTGTCACAAATAATCAAAGTGTCCTCCCTCTTCTCATCACCTATCATCAAGCCCATATATCATACTCTACGAACACACATGCAGACATGCCCTGCAGGCCGCCTAGCAACGATGGGTGCCGCATGACCCAAGCATGTGATTTCTGAGGTGACGCCGACCTCAGATTGCATTAGTCATCATTCCTGGCTGTTTTTCATTTCAGCATTCTTCAAGGAGCCTAGCGCTTGTCACTAAGCGCCCTGTCTCTAACCGGAAAAAGCTGAGATTAACAATTCATTACCACACCCTTTTTAAGATAGCTCGGCCACCTATGTCTTTTGTGTGCTCCTGTCGCACACCACATCAGCAACTGGTATATACTGGTTCATAATATTTAAATTTGCCACATGATTAAGAGCTACTTCCATTGCTGGAACCCTCGTGCTTCATCGGTTGCACAGGAGTTTAATAACTCCTAAGACACATATTGTGATCAACATTATGGCTACCATAACCGCAATCACTGGATCTGTGTAGCATTCATTGAAGAAAAATTCATCCTCATCATTATCCTCCAATGGTGGGACTGTTACCGTCTCTAATGGAGGCGGAACTTGAACCACCTCATGGTTTCTGTGTAAGTGTTTCATGAACACCTTTGTCGAATAATTGTAGACCCTGGCTGAGTACGTGAACCATCTTGAAACAACTCAGCATGCACCATTATTCAGCGCCTGCGATCCCTGTAGGTGTATCCAACACCCCTGTTGCTGAACTGTAGATTCGATGTCTTCCGATGAAGGAATCGTAACCACCACCACGTTGTTAATGAAATATCCTGTGACATCCATGCAAGTGCATCTCGCACCCGCCTCGTAGAAGATTGTAAACTCCTGATTTGTCCCAGAACATAATATTCCTGAGACAATCCACCGATGATATCTCGTCAATTGCAAAGGCGATTCATAACATCGCCGCTCATGTGTAGATTCGACCTTTGGTACTGTAGAACCAAACTGTTTCCGTCATCACCATCGCGTGAAGTTTGGAATTCTCTAAAGTCCTCGTGTGTTCGTATTTGAAAAGTCTACATGATCATAGAATAACTAAAGTCTTGCTTTACCACACAAATCTGTCATTAACTAATATACCCAACCTCATTGTCAATTATTAAAAATTCCTGACTAAAACAAAATATCATCTTTACCCACTGAATCCTCATAACTAATCCTTTATCTGACAAATATACTATCAAAACCCCCATAATGTCTATTCAGCAAAACCTCTGTACTGTTTATAGTTAACCTCCATCAAATATAAGGGTTTGCTACGTTTCGGCGTAGCCCATTTGGCGCTGCCGTTTCGGCTTGGCCGATTCGGCGTCAGAAAACTAATAGCACTATTCGGCGTAGCCGTTTAGGCGTCAGATTGTTTCGACGTCTTTGTTCGATTAATTTTTCTAGAAATGCAACACGTCCTTTCTGAACTTTATTCAGAAAAATAAAACAGTAAAATTTTTATATTATTAAAAGACTAGTGGAATAATATAAATAAAAAACTTGAATTGGGAAATAATATAAATTTTATTCACTTAGAGAATAAAGGATCCTATTAAAACAATAATGGGATAATGCGAGTTAAAAACTTGAAATGAAAATACATTATTTAGAAAAATAAAATTTAGTACAGTTTTTTTAACCTTAGGAATTAATTTTTCATTTCGTAATTATGAGCAATACCCTTCAGGAATTCAACAGGGTCTGATGACTCAACTTCCATTACTATTTTTTTTATTCTTTCATCAGCATTTCTATATTTCTTTAGCTTTTTGGGAGGTGGATATCCAGCGATTAATTTTTCAAGAAATGCATCACGTCCTTTCTGAACTTTCCTCAAGGCATCAATAAATTTCCAGATGGAAGGATGATGCATTCCTAGTTCGAACTGTAGACGTCAATTGGCAGCTTCAGCGTGATTGTTAGTGCGATCTTCATCATTTACAGTGCGTTCATAAAGGTTCCAGATCTCGGGAGCAAACATAGGGTTCATTCTTGCATTTCGACGCCTATTCTGTCGTCCAATATAAGTGTCTTCAAACCAATGGAATAAGGGTATTAGTTCGTCTGGAAGACCCGCTGCTAGTTTATCCATGTATTCGTCCATATATTAAAATTCTATTACTGCCTTCTCCTGTGTCTCCCAATAGAAATTTTTCTTCCATACCCAGTTGGGGAACATACAGTGTATAAGACTCGGGTATAACTAATTGCTCCAAATGAGTTGGGTTAGCTGGCGCTTTGTTTAATAATTTTCGTTTCCTAGTAATAAGTTTTCGCATTGCAGGCAAGTCAGGCCCTATGGCTAAAGCTGCTTGAGAAGCGCCAGTTAAACATTCATTTACTACAACGGTTGGTGGCTCCAGCGTTTCAGCACTTCTTTTCTTAATATTTGTTTTCAACTTTTCAACTTCTACTTTTGCAGCAGATGGTTCATGGGTATGTTGATTCAACTGGCGGATCACTTTTCCATCCTTCATATGTAATCTTACTTTACACCGATCTTTCCGTTCACATCGCCAGAATTTTAATTCAGAATCACTCTTGCTCGTTGCATCAAAAATAAAAAGATATCCATCGTGAATCACTTTGCTTCTTCCACGTTTTGTTAAAATATCTCCTTCCATTTCGTACAATAGGGCTTAGACGACTGAAAATTCTAAAGCTACCAAAAAGTAAATGTAAACAAAAAAAAACAATTGTTCAATTGTTAAACAATTGTTAAAATGAGAGCTAATTGCGCTATAACGACGAAGTATCTATTTGATGGCTAAATGTCGTTTACAGTGACAAAGTACACCAAAAAGTCTCATTCCCCAAATATAATGCCGAATACCCCTTCCATCTGACACATATACCCCGATAAATTCTACCTCCTGTCTATAATAGAAATGCTATGTAAAGCTTAACCCTGATTACAAGTTTCCCTTGTAGGAAAAAAAATAATAAAAATAATTCAACTTTTCCCATTACAAAACATACACGGAGAAAAAAAAACATATATAATTCAGCGCTTTTCCATATAAAACGCAGTATGTACCGTTACGGAATTTGCTGCCACAACATATCCCATTGACCAGAGTTGACCCCTTACATTCATCCCCATGGAATGTCATAATCGACATCCCTGAAAGCAGTGCAAATCTCCGAGTAATCAACTCCAAAAGGAAAAATCAGCAACTGGTCTCATCACAGCATTATCAGCATTAATCCACCTGTGAATACCTCATGTGCTCAAATCACACTATAGACTTGTCAAGTCAGACTTGCAACCTCAGAAATCTTTATTCCTCCTAATGGCCCAAAAATCTTTACTGATACTATATAACCATATTCCCCAAACATTGTCCCTAGGACATCCACAAAGGTACCCAAAAATTGTTCTCGAAAAAATAAACCATTCATGATGCTGCCACATGTATATAAAACCACATAACCACCTAGTCGGGATATAAACCCCAGAAAACCATAATTCAACAATTATATACCGCCAAATATAAACACTGGTGAATATAAAAATGCAACCCCTTCATAGGGACCCATAAAACCACAATGCAGTAGTGCCACTCCCCAAAAACAAAGCTTCAAATGGAGGTATTTTAATGGAATCACTAACCATAGTGTTAATATTATGTCTAACAACAACAATATATCTATCCCAGTTTTTATCATTTCCACCTACAGTCTTCCTGAGAGCTTCAAGCACTTTCCTGTTTGCGCGTTCACATAACCCATTAGCTTCAAGTCTGTATGGAATAATTGTTTCTTTCTGTATCCCCATGACTTCCGCTAAACATTCCAAAGTTTTGTTCACAAATTCTCTGCCATTGTTGGTCAATAAAACCTCGAGTGAGCCATATATGCAAATGATACCATTGAAAAATGCTATAGCTTCTTCTTCAGCTGTTTTATGCTTAAGTGGAAATATTTCTACTATCCTCGTAAGTTCATCTATTACTACTAACAGGTAATTATTTGCATATCTAGATTCACAAAAATTTCCTAGGATGTCCATATCTATTCTCTGAAAAGGTCTACATGGTATCGGAAATGACCCTAATTTGCAGGAAGTTATCCTTGCAGGTTTGCAAGCATTGCATACTGTACAGTTTTTGACAAAATTTTCCACATCTTTCCCCATGTTTTTCCAAATATATTTAGCATGCACCTCATTATACGTTTTTTCTATCCCCAAGTATGGACTACTGAACCTGCAATGTACTATATCCAAAACCACTGGAATTAGGACTTTCGGAATTACGATCTGTGTCGTGTCTCCTTTACTTCACTAGTCCTCAATTTATATTTAATCTTCCTGACCAACAGATTACCTTCTAATTCTAAACCCAAAAAAGGTAACTTATAAAGATTCCTGACTAATTCCCCTCGAAGAAACACTTTTGCGTCCGCCAAAATTTCATATTCATCTTGCCTTTGCTCTGTGAGACTCATATCCCATTGTATAGAATCACTAGTAACTAGCATAACTTGAGATCCTTCCATGTCATAAAAACTTTTACTAAGGGCGTCCGCTACTATATTTAATTTGCCTTCTATATATTTGCATCGAACCCTCTGATAGTTAAAAACCATCGAGCTCTTTTAGGTGACAAATCGAGTTTATTAAAAAGATCCAATAATGGCTTGTGATCTGTAAGGAATTCCACTTTATTCCCCATCAGTAGCATTTTAAAATGAACCAACCTTGATACTATTGCAAAGTCTTCTTTATCTTTGGTAGCCATTAATCTGTCATTGCTGCCCTTTGCCCTAAACTTCCTGCTATAAAAGGCTATGGGATTGAATTTCCCACAAGGCAAGCACCTATACCCTCCTGACTGGCATCAGTCACTAATGTGAATGGTTTGCTGAAATCTAGAAATTTCAGAACTGGGGGATTCATTAACGCGTCCTTAAGTTTCTAAAAACTATCATTCTAGGGTATCCTCCATTGAAATTTAATGTTTTACCCGCAATATATCTGTTAGAGGACTGCTATGTTAGAAAACCCTTTCACAAACCTACGGAAAACTGGCAATGCCTAGGAATGACTTCATTTCTTTCCTTGATCTCAGGGTGTGAAAATCCGCTATTGCTTTGACTTTATTGTCGTTTACTCTAACCCCTTCCTTGGATATGACATGGCCTAAATATGTGATTTGCTTTTTCAAGAACAAACACTTAGCTAGCTTAATTTTCAACCCTGCTAATCTAAGCCTCCTAAGTACTTCCTTAAGCACTTCAAGGTGTTGCCCAATCGAGTCTGTTGCAACCAATATATCATCCATGTACACAAAAACATTTTTACCCAATAACCCCTGCAAAACTGTGTTCACCAACCTGCTAAAAGTTATCGGACTGCCCGATAAACCGAATGGCATTTGTGTAAATTCATAGTGTCCCTTGGGCACTGAAAAGGCCGTATATTCCTTGCTAGTCTCACTAAGAGGGACCTGCAGAAAACCCTGTGCTAAATCAATTGAGCTTTAAATATTATGTCCCCGATTTCAACGAAAAGATCTGGTATGCATGCGACTGGATAATGATCAGGGATTGTTTTTTCATTTAAACGTCTAAAATCGACGCATACACGGACAGAACCGTCCTTCATAGGCACTGCTAACAGAGGAAAGTTGTATGGAGACACACTAGGTCAAATGATTCCTTCCTCTTACCATCTATTGACCTCTTTCTCTACCTGTTCTTTGATTTTGAAAGGTATGCAGTATGCAGGAATATAAATAGGTTTTGTGCCTTTCTCTAAGTTTACCTTATATGTTATAACACATTAGTCAATCCCATTTTATCACCTTGTAAAGCTACTGTATCCCCAAATTTTGCCAAGAGCTCACTTACCACTTCAACATACTCACTATAATCCACATTAGCTAAATGTTCTCTAAATATTCGCTTCCTTGATTGCATTTCTGCCTCTGAAAACTCAGATTTCCCCTCTACAATAGCCACTGAACCACTGTCATTACTCCTTTCTTGGAGATCTACCACATGTGTATTCTTCCGGTATTTTCCAACTGTATCATTACAGTTCAGTAATTCTATCCATGTAACGCCAGTTTTTGATACACTGTTCACTAATGCCGTGCTAATAATCCCTCAATTATGCACACATCCGCGGGTTTTCTCATTTCCCTCAACTTGACTTTTACCATAGTCTTTGAACCTCGCATTAAAATAACATCCTCTGATAAAACACATTTATATTTGTGGTTAGTACCTCCCTGTTCCACGATCCCATAAATATCACCACCCATGGTTCTCATTACATCCACCCCATTGTTAGTATCAGTAATAATATTAATATTAGTATCAGTATCACCACCCATAATGCCATTGTCACATCCACCAAAATTGTTACCACCGTGACCCCCAATATCCCATTTAACATCACCACAGTTATTCCCCGTATCATCAGTGTAGAATTTGGTATCACCACTCCCCATATCCCCAGTATCATCACCATTAGCACCGCCAAACGCACCCCCTTTTTCAATAATCTCCATATCCTCAGTTTCAATTACGTCCTCATAAGGGAGAAAAACAACAGGTATTCCAATCGTTGTACCACTAACCCCCGCATGGACCGAAATCTTGTGTCTTCTACATGCAGGATGGCCCAGCAAAAGTCTGTTGCCCAACGCAACCCCTTTTATAACCAAAAATGGTTCTGTTAACACACTATCACCCAGAGTAAACCGTATCCTAACACAACCCAGGGTGTTTAATCTATGGGCATGCACATCACACACCGTCTCCGTTGAGGGTTTCAAAGGGTAATGGGAGAACATGGATTGATACAAATTATGATCCATTAGGTTGATACTCGCACCGGTATCAATGAAGACCGGGATATCAACATCCTCCACTGTTCCATAAACTATAGGCTTGGGCTCTGGGGCATCCCCCACGAGACCAAAATGGCACATACAAATTATCTGTGCCCTTTTTGTTGATCAGCTTTCCAAAAGTTTTGCTGATCCCTTTGCCCTCTTAAGTGACCTGCCTGGGAAGTTCTCGTATTATAACTCCTAGAACTTTGAGGTGTAGGCCTCGCATCTTTCCATATCTGAGACAGACAAGATTGCCAATAGTGATCCACACTCTTACACATTCCACAATATTTGACTCTACATACTTTCTTTGTGTTCCCTGGTTTATTACAATTGTAACAATGCAACTGTTGTTGCCTTTGATCAATCGATCTTCTATTATATTCTACTTTTGTACATAAATGGGGAGAAGGAAATTCTGTGTCTCTTTGCACCGTATTTCTTGGACCGATCCCATTAAAAAATGTACTATCTACAGTAGGACATTTGGACATATGTTTCTGAATTTGGGCATAAATTAATTCTTTGTCTGATGTAGGTTTAATCTTTTCATCAAAACTGTCCACTAATGCGTCCAGTACGTCGTGTAATAGCATCCCAAAATGGATCAGTTTATGTAAATTCTCAAGTGAGAAAAGAGACATTACCCCCATTAACCCACTTAGAGGTTTTCAATTTCTCTATCCATTCTCCTGCTGAGTCGAAAAGCTTTGAGCTATGTTCAATAGGGTTAGTTGTGCCTTTCTGGATTTTATATAACCCTCTTAAATCTCTCACCATATCCCTGTGTTCCTTTAAGCCATAAGCTGCTCTTAAAAATGCCTGTAAATTGGTCCATGACTGGCATTTTGCATATTTAAAGCTCCTACAATAGTAGGAAAGATCACCTTTATTGAAATCTAACAAGGCTCTTGCCTCCGTGAACACCTCTATATCATCTGTAATCCCCTTGGTGCTTAAATAGTTATTCACCCCTTCAATAAAAATTTTCACCAGCTATGAAAGAACCCCATCCACAACCCCACGGAATGAGCTCACACACGCATTAACATTTGTAATGCAGTGAACCAGAGTCTGTGTACCACTTGCGTCACCCATTTTGCTTTCTTTATGATAACCCTTATACCTCACAATCTTCCCCAACCTCAGTAACATTAATATATTTATGCACACCCAAATCCCAATCCAGAAAAATTAATATTAATCATCCACCAATAAAAGATAAAAATAAGCATGCACCGCACCCAACAAACCGCCATATGAACAGCTGTTAATATGAAATACAAGGTCACGCCAGGAACAGAAAAACAGGGAGAAGACAAAAAAAATGTTCGAGAGAAGACCGCTTAACTCAGCATCCATTCACACCCCTGCCTCTCTCTCTCACTCTCTTGCACAAGGGCGTAACCCACAATACCAATTTTTCCCGTATTTCTTACCAAAAAACCACTAATGTCCACCGAATCTCGAGGGACATCAAAATAAAACACACTTTTGAGTAAATTAACACCAATAAAAAGAGAAAAGAAATTAAAGGAAAGGAAATATAAAATTATACACTCACGTCTTCATAGAACCGGAGCCAGAACCTGTTTACCCATTGCAAATGCTCGTAATCCATTCACGATACGCTGTAAACACTTTGATATGCCATAAATACACTTCACCACCGCCAAAACACCGAAACATGACTTCACACAAAACTATTGCTAGAAAGCCTGGCTGGCTGTGCCTGCACACACATGCACACACAGCTGCACCCCGAGTATCTACAGCCAAGTAAGCAACAATGTGAGTTGCCCGATCCATAATTACAGACACCCTCCTAAAATTATGCCTAATCTATCTAAAGTTTCTTCGGAAGCGCTACCTATGGCCTATGAAACCTTTTACCCGCTGCCACCAAATCTCTTAAACGAGTTTTTAGGACCCAATGATACTCGTTTAAACAAATGAAAGAAACTGCTAGCAAGCAACTGCCTACCCTCAATCTGCGGCTCAAACTCTCTCTGGGCGTCAACTGAAATGGAAGGCTGGGCTAATAAACTCTCATAGATACAAAAATATACTTTTTATTTCCCAAATTAGCTAACATTAAAATGGAATAAAATGAATACATTAAAGTGGAATTAAATGAATTGTCTGACCCCAAAAAAACCGTAAACTATCATTTTCCTCTCCTGAACCAAGTTTAAGTAAGTACCCCCTTAAATCTCTCTGTGTCTGATTAACCACACCATTTTCAATAGTCAAATAAGTCTCAGAGAACCCATTCTCTTATATGGCAACATTGAACCCATCTGAAATAAAGAGACCATACTTATTACACCTCTTCACATGTGAAAGTTAATCAAAATTAATGTGTATGAACCACACTTCTCTTTCTCTTTTCACTTAAAAGGTTAACTTTTTCAAAGTCTTATCTTTCGTTACCTTATTCGATGGGCCTTCTCAAACCTCTTCCAGGTGTGTTCTCATCACCTATCAAGCCCATATATCATACGCTACAAACACACATGCAGACATGCCCTGCAGGCCGCCTAGCAACAATGGGTGCCGCATGACCCAAGCATGTGATCTCCAAGGTGAGCCAACCTCAGATTGCATTGGTCATCATTCCTGGCTGTTTTTTATTTCAGCATTCTTCAAGGAGCCTAGCGCTTGTCACTAAGCGCCCTGTCTCTAACCGGAAAAGGCTGAGATTAACAATTCAATACCACACCGTTTTTAATATATATATATATATATATATATATATAATTATATATAATATATATATATAATAATATTAATATATATATAGATATATATATATGTATATATATATCATCATCATCACGGGAACCATAGGGAAAGGCATCGTACTCAGGCACATTAATTTTGCCGACTCATTAAAACCACGCACTACATATTTCATCAAAATTACGCAACATTTAAAAATTCAATGAACAACTGCTTGTAGAACATTTAAAAATTTACGAATATCTTAAAATAGGAAAACATACTAAATGCCAAAATTAGGTACAGTAAAGTTACATTTTAAAAAATTAAAAAATTACAGAAAAACACATACAAAAATTATTACATTTATGTAAAAAAATATATAAATAAAAAATGAAAAATAAATACCACTAAGACAAAGGACGGGCAGTGACTGAGAGAATTTTAAAAAGACAAACAAGCACCCTAGGCAATGAACAACTGAGCAGAGGAGTATTGCGTATTTAAAGACGGAACTATCTTTTTTATCATAATGGATTCCAAGGTTGTTAGGTCGCTCTCAATTTGAATTTGGCCTATAATAGTAAAATCCTTATCATTAATATGTGTTTTACCTGATTTAGAGAAGTTCCTGATATTTGACTGCTCGGGGTTTGTTAATCTGCTGCCCGTTCTAAAACTTAAGCCCCTGTGAGAATCTATTCTCAATTTTAGTAACCTCTCCTTACAACCCACATAAGTCCCGTGATCACATATCGGGCACATTTATTTATATACAACATTAGATTTTAGAAGAGGACTAAGGCGGTCTTTCTTTTTAAACAGGGATCCGATAGATAATAGATTTTTTGGAGCGAATTTAAGGTTCAGTGTCGGAAATTCTTTTTGAATAATTGTCAAGAACTTTTTTCTGAAGAGGTCGTCATGAAAAAATGTGAAGCTAGCAAACATTTTTAATTTTGGTACTGTCAAAACCGTTGGCACCTCTATGAATCGGGCATCAAGCATTTCTTAAGTATTTTAAACAAAAGTTTGTCTAGGAAGCAGTTATTTTTAAGATATTGGGAAGAAGGTTAATTTCTTCAACATAAGTAAACCAATTAGAGGTATGAGTGAGAGCCCTGTGTAGGAGAGTTGAGATAGTATGGAGTTTAAAATTATAAAAGCAAGAACTATAAAATTTTATACCTAACCCAGTATATGTCTATTTTATAAAAACACCCGTGTAAGAAGCCTTCCTCGTTCCTGGACACTAGAACATCCAGAAAGGGAAGCTTGGTTTTTTCTTCTTCATCGAGTGTAAATCTAATTTGGACAATTTTAGATCACAGTTATCATCTTTAGCTCATTGTACATATCATAAGCTAAAGATGGGTACTTGTAAGAAAGAGAAAGAGAAAGAGAGAGAGAGGTAATCAATAATGAAGTTACCTGCTTCGAGAGTCTGTCAGTGAGAAGGAGTTGAGTCTTAACTCGTAGTGAACGCTGATGAAGATATGACAATTTGTCGCCAAGAAAACCACAATGTTTTTTGTTTTAAATATCATCTGTGATCAGAGGTGTAAAAATGAAACGTTGCAAGCTGTCCCATAGAAACTAATTTTCAGTAGCTTCCCCAACGAAGAATGACTGTGGTTATGGTTTCTATCTATACATGTAAGATATCTTCCGAATCCTCAGAACTACTCGGCTCTGGAGGATAAGAATTTGTATGTAGAAACTGTCACTGGTGGATATGTCCTCCCTACTACTGCGTGTCGTTGTTCAAACTACTGCAGTAAGGTATTCCAGTCATGAGTGTCACCCTCGCCAAATAATTTAGTCTGCAGAACATGACGTTTGGAAATTGTATGATGCCTGACACTTTATCTTAAGACGTGGTTGGATAGAATTCCTAAAATCGTGCTGTTATTGTGATCGCTTGATTTAAGTAAAAGTGAAAGAATTTTGAGTCTGCCCAATGTAATGGTAGTACTATGCTTTCACATATTAGAGTGATACCCCAAAATGATTGTTAATATTTAATAATGTGTTAAAATTCCTATGGAACAAAATAACAATTGCGTCATATTTCCTAAAATCTTCCTCATAAAATAAAGCTATATGAAAAGAGAGAAAAAAAATCAAAGCAGTACGAAAAGTTAAGCGTACTGAAAAATAGATATCGGACTATGTTAATTGGAACATATAGACGGAAACTACAAACCTTCTAGATAACCTATGGTGTGAAAGTCACTTGTTGTGAAATTGTGCTCTACCCTTGAAGGACACCACCGCTCATAACGATGCCAGGCGACTGACTGCCCCACTACAGTCTTTGTGGACCAAGTCTTGAATGACGTCAAGGACGGTCAAGGTTTTGTGTGCTGCCATTCGTCTCTTTGCTCGACATGTCACTCATTAGTTGGATCTTTCCTGGATGGTGACCCCAGAGGGTTTTGACCCGATATGTAGCCACCTTTGCCGTGTGTTTATTACAAGCACGTTGGGGATGACCGCAAAAACATCAACAAAAGCCTGTAAATATCATAAAGATAATGGACCACCCAAGAAATATTAGTCTTAGATAACGACACCCCGAACTCAAATAAGAAATTTTCGTTCATAGGTTAAAGTGATAGGTATATATATGATCTTACCTTGGTGCGATTGATATACGCACACTTATGTGTTCTTTAATGCCCACAATGAAATGAACGCAGGCGATGGGTGATTTATGTTATGGATCGAACCTACCGTGTATACTGCAGAAGCCAGCGAAGGTAAGTAGTAAAATACGAAGTGAATTTGTGATAACAATAGCAAAAACTATGTTTATGCTTGTTTGGAGATGAAAGCTTTATTAAGAGACAGTAACAGCTTTTTAGCAGCTGATACATTAAGTCTCATAATAGTATAGGAATAATATAGGAAACATAAACAGGATATAATAAAGAAACAATATAGTTAACACTATATTGCTATTTGAAATGGGTTGATGATTTTGGAAATCTTTCCTTTGGTCAAACTGCATTTTATTAAGATCTTGTCCAGTCTGGGATAATATAGCTTGCTCACCTTTTTCATACAATTTGATAAAAAACATTTACTTGTCTACCTCCGGTGAATTGCAGAGTTGCTTGGGATTTTGTACAAGTAATTGTCCTCCATTGATTAGAAGAGCCGCGTCCTTGATGAGAGAGAGAGAGAGAGAGAGAGAGAGAGAGAGAGAGAGAGAGAGTTGGGGTGTCCGGGGTTCAATTCGTGAATTGTGGTTGGCTGGATGAATTCTTTCCAGTAGGAGAAATTTGCCTCGTTTTTGCTGGTACTGTCGTCTTTCTTTCAAACACCGTTATCCACTTTAACACTGATGAGTTTCAGTATTTTTTGTCGGTTTATACGTCCTTCTTAGTTGATATAAACAACAACTTTCTGACAGATCCTTAATTTGTCTGTGAGAGAGAAAACAATTTATTGTGCAAAAAAAAAAAAAAAAACTTACAAAGCACAGCACAACAGGCAACCCAGACGCGGTATGCGTGTAGGGGAAAGCCCTCTTGAATGAATGGCATTGACTGTGGTATTATACATACCTTTTCCACCCTATTGATTACTAGACAAACGTCATTCATCAGGGCTGATATGGTACTCAGGTAGTATTACAAAATTTAAATACAGGTTGTGGTATCATACATACCTTTTCCACCCTATTGATTCCTAGACAAACGTCATTCATCGGGGCTGATATGGTACTCAGGTAGTATTACAAAATTTAAATACTTATAGGTAGCTATATTGGGAAATTACAATATGTTGAATAGGAATTACCCATTTAGTGATTGCACTGTATAATCAGTCTTAAGTACTACAAGATATTGAACTTTTATATATATTTTTCAATATATAAAAAAATGATTTGAATGTCTGCTATACAAGATACACATTTTATCAGGTTTCTGTTGAGGTACACAATTGCTACGGAGTAACATGTGGTATACTATGGAGTAAATAATGTTTTACTTTATAACAGGTTAAAATTTGAAATAATTACTTGGCAGTATGAATGACATTCAGATGAGGTCAACACATCAGATTTTATATAAATATTATAAGAAAAATTAGATATACAACAGTTTTAATGATGTTAACACGAGGCTCCAAAATAGTATGTTCTACAATGTAGTATTATGCTCAATATGCTAATATAGATATTTAACTGAATGAGTTACATTTAGATGAGTCAACATATAAATTTTAAATTAAAGTTATAAAAAAAAGGCCCATAACAATTTCATTGGTGCTAACAGGTAACTAAAGAATAAAATGTATACTACAATTTAGTTCTGCACAATATACAGATAATTATTTTGCTGAAAGAATTGCATTTAGATGAGGTCAAAACATAAGATTTGAAGAAAATATTATAAAAACAAAGTAGAAATACAACAGTTATTTCTTATGCTACGAAGTGAATAAAACACACTACAATTTGATTTTGTACAACAAGATACAATATATACAAGTCTATTGACTATCTGGAGCAAGCAAATTTTGGATGAGTATTGATAACCCTTTTCAGCACACCAGGTTACAGAAAATGCTTGAGTAGGTCAACTCCACTCAGTCCCTGTGGCCTGTATTGAGTAATCTCTTCACACTCCACGAGATAATGACTTAGAGTGTGCTTCCTTAACTCGCCACATAGTCTGCAGCATGTTTCTGATGGACTGACAGCTGGCAGTACCTCCCAGAGGTATCGGCTCTGCATCCTTAGTCTGCTATATGTTGTTTGCTTCCTTCTGCTCTCCAGTCCACAAAGTTTGTAGTCAGGTGATTTACCTCCAGTAATTTCAAGGTATTTTCTTATTGATGAGTGTGTTTCTTTGAGCATCTCTATTCTCTCATTGTATCTTTGCATTATTTCCATACCAACTGAGTCCTTCAACATACTCAGGGATGGTGTCAGTTTGTAAGCCACTCTCTCCTTCCTTGTGCCTTCTTTAGCAAGCTCGTCGGCTCTCTCATTGCCTTTGATTCCAATGTGTGAAGGCACCCATATGAATGCAACCATTCTGTCGGCTCGTCTGATCTGTGATAGCAGGTCTATAGCTCTTCTCACTATGATATTTGATTCAGCTTTTCTTGGTGTTAGTGATTGCAGGGCACTCAGGCTATCTGTTGCTATTATGGCATTGTCCTTTTTCCTATTTATGATACTCAGGGCAGCTGTAATACCTAGAAGTTCTGACTGTAATATGGAGCATCCATCTGATGATCGTAATGATAGAGGGTATACCTCCTCTCCATTCTGATATACAGTTACCCCGCTTCCTGCTCTACCATCTTCCAGGAGTGACCCATCTGTGTAATAATGTATCCATTCCCCTTGAATACTGTCCAGCCTCAGAAAATAATCATCCTTCAGCAATGCAGGATTCATCTCTTCCTTTTTCCCTTTTAAAGCTGATAGCAATATCTCAGTCTCTGGTATGCTCCATGGGGGATGTCTTTTACATCTATCTTGATTACATCTAAGTATTCTTTCATGCTAGAATCCTCTATTAATTGTCTTGCTGCAGTAACCCAACCATTCTTTAATCTTCTAGGATAGCTGTGAATTAGAGTATCTCTTGTTAATCCATCATCATCCGTCATGATGGACCTATACAACTGGATGATTGCTGATCTTGCTATTCTGTGATGTATTGGATGCAGACCTGCCTCATTCCTCAATATTTCTTGCCTGACACTTTTAGGTGCCCCTATTATACTTCTTGCTGCCTTGTTCTGGATGATTTCTAGGATACCAATATAGCTCTTCCTCAGCGGCAGCAACATGCTACTACTGTAGTCAATTATTGATCTTATTATAGATGTATAAAGTCGCTTCACCATAGGTACACTTGCACCCACAGAGCCACATGCTACTTTCCAAAGAAGGCGTAACCTTGCTGCTGAAGGCTGTACTATTCTCTAAACTTTATACAATTTATGACACCTGTTATTAAGTATGACACCCATGTACTTGTACTGGGCTACCTTCTCTATTCTATGCATGTATGTGCAGTATCAAGGGGTTGCGTGTACCCCTTGCTATCATCTTAGTCTTTTCGGGTGATATGACTAATCCCATGCTGTTACATAATGATGTGCATGCCTTAATTGCCTGTTTTATTCTCTTATCTGTGCTAGCTTGTACTACTATGTCATCTGCATATATGGTTATTATGATTCCTGGTATATTAATTTTTCCTAGTACATTCATTAGAATATTAAAAAGAGTGGGTGATAGAACACCTCCTTGAGGGGTACCCAACTCCATTTTTTCCCATCTTGATAGTACACCTTCAAAGTAGACACAACTGATTCTATCTGTTAGGTAATCCATTATGAGTTGTAGGAGTCTTCCTTCTATCATTTCTGCCAACTCTGTCAAAATAATTATATGGCTAGCCCTATCAAAGGCTCCCTTTAGATCTATGAACACTGTGTATTTTAACCGTAAGGCTGCACTTACTCTATGAATACAGTGGTGTGTGCTCCTCCCAGGTACGTAGCCATATAAATTCTTTGAGAGCTTTTTCCTAACAAAGAAATTGAGCCTATTTAGTAACATTCTTTCAAATACCTTGCACAGACATGATGTCAATGAAATAGGTCGAAATTCACCTGGCTTTCCTGGTTTTGGCACTGGTATTATGATTGACTTCTTCCATGCTTTGGGTATGGGCTGTCCTGACCATATCATGTTGTAAAGTTTCAGAACTGGATTTCCACTCACTGTTGTGAGGAACCTGATAGCATTATATGTAATCCCATCTAATCCCGGTGCAGTAGACTTCCCACTCTTCAGAATTTCTTGCAGTTCTTGCTCTGTGAAGAGTTTGTCATCACATTTCCCTGCCTTTTTTTTGTTTTAAGTGCTTCCCTTAACTTCTTTATTTTCTTCCTTATCCTCTTCTCAACTGCCACTCTAACCTTGATGGGTAGTGCATCATTGTTAGCATCAGATGCCCACTTTGTCATAAGTTCATTTGCTCTTTCTCTTGGGTTGGGATGGAGCGGTTCTCTGTTTTTCCTCCCTTGAGCTATCTCCTTGCAACCTCACAAGGAGGTGTTTTTTCATTGATACCTTGCATAAACGTAATCCAGAACTTCTCTCTTGAGTTCTTTTTAACATCTTGCACTTGTTTCTCCCTTCCTCTATATATTGTTAGGTTTTCTAGGCTGGGGTTATTCATCCACTTCTTTGCTTTCCTATACTGCTTGTTGATTCTCTTCACTGCAACATCTGCATTATACCAGCTTGTTGGTTGTTTCAGTGGTTCTCTCCTCTGCTGATGTGTGCGGTTTAGCACTTCCTCTTCTAGCTTTTGTATATGATATATAATATTCCTTCAGTAGGTAAAGTAGATAAGGCCTAATATGATCTTTGAACCAAATTGATATCGTTTATCATGTTCATTATGATAACGTCGAGCATCTGACTGTGAATCGACCAGCACTCTCACTTCTAATATATATATATATATATATATATATATATATATATATATATATATATATATATATATATATATACTATATATACATATACATATACGTACACGTGGTTGCACTCAAAGCTAAGAGAATAAGTTTAGGTTCAAGAAAAAAAATCCTTGCTTGAAAAAGGCAAGAAGAAGAAGTTAGAAAGTGTCCTCTAAAGGAAAGTTAATTTCATTGTCGGTATGCCCGAATTCACTCATTGCTCTTTTAGCTTTTGTAACTCATAAAAGTAGCACATAAACACCTTATTCCGTCAACTTTCAGGATACACATAGATAAAAACCTGAAAAATCTAACGTCTCAATTAAAGCAGATAAAACACTTTTTGTAAGTTGTCCGTTACCGAAGGAGAAAATGGTGTCATGCATAGTCAAGTTGTTCCACGTACCTTTTACCTGTTGTACCTGTCCAGTCAGCGTGTAGATTTTTAGGGAGCTACTCTATCCTCGAAGTTAAGCAGCTTTCCTCAGATTCTTTGGCTGATCGTTATAGCCCGAAGTGATTAGTTAGATTGGAACTTGAGACTGGACAGGAAAATTGTACTGTTACAGCTTTATATACCAGAAATTCACGTCAACTAATCTTTTAAGTTAATCAGTTTCAGGATAAGAAGTTACTCATCAAGGTTATATTACCCCTGCTGACGAGTTTTTGCTCAAATATGCAGTCAAAATTTCTGGAGTGGACCATGTAATATTATGAGGGCCGTGGTGTACTTATGTTTTGCCTCTAAAATAAACTGTACTCGGACACTCAGCATGCTCAGTAACCGTTATGGGATGCTGCTTCAAGGAAACAATGAACAGCTAGTTCTGATTTGAGCATCTACTGTTGTGCTTAACTAAGGACATTACTTTGTTTTGTTTTACAGCAAATGACATCACATATTTATGAATTGATTCAAATGGCTATTTTTCCGGTCTTGAGGAGAGTGGTCCAAAATATTGAAACTGAACTTGAAAAAACATCAAATGAAATGCTGAATAAATATGCCATCTAATATGATGGCAAAAAGTGAATTCCGCTCTACTACTGTAAGTGAGGTTAAAGTAAAGAGAATATTAATAGGCTCTTGATAGTTTTACCAGATTTCCAGGTAGACTTCCTGAGTTTTTAAGACGCACTGCTCTGGAAACAATCAGTGGTGCATCTGCCTGAGAAGAACTTTTAACTTACCCAAGTCAGATTTGAGAACTACCACGGAAAAAATGACAGGTGAAGGCTTTAATGTGTGGACGTATTAAAAGAGAGAGAGAGAGAGAGAGAGAGAGAGAGAGAGAGAGAGAGAGAACTATATGGCCTCATCATTGATGATGATCATGAATGTGATCACTCTCGTAATCCCAGAAAGGTTGAAGAAAATCCACAATTCTAAGGGATCTTTCGCCAACGTGATCAATTGCTTCTTCAGCCGTACCAATCTGGCGAAAGCTTCCTCATCAGAGAGAATATGTATACATGCCAAGAATTGTGGACTTTCTTCGCCCACCGATGACATTGATTATAATAACTGAAAGACTACTTTGTCTCTCCAGCGCATTAAGTAGGGCCACATCCGATATCCCATTCATCATGCCAGTTATCTTTCATACACCATAAAGTGGTTCTGTGGGGAAAATTTTGGAGTATCACCCAAACATTTAAGTAAAAACAAACACCCCGTCGGTACAAAAAAAAGATAAAATCGAATAGAGATGGACAAATAATAGAAGAAACACACTTTAGCGTAACATAGAAGGAAACAAAATTAGGAAAAAAGACTCGAAAAGCTGATAATTTTAATGCAAAGCAATTCTACTTTGGGTTTTGGAAAAATTTTTTTTTTTTTTTTAAGTAAAAGGAATTACCTTCGTCCTTAAAGTCAACTCAAAACTCAGTCTGTTCCTAAAATTGTTGCATATGATTTACACTTTAAACAATCCGATTACATTTTTTTAGTTCCATTATAAGTCGGAAATAAAACAAAAAAAACAAAAAACACATACACACACACACACACACACACACACACAACATTCAAGTATGGGTCGCCCACAAACCAATTCAGTGCATGACTACTGAAGAATTTCAGTCATATATCTCAACTTCAAGATTTTCTCTTTGTTTTCGCTGTCTCAGTTTTGATGGAACATTAGAATTATTGCGTTTTTTACTTAATTACCCCCAGACGGGCCAGAGCAATAATATTCATAGGCTGGAAGTTCTCGGGGTGCCAGGAATTCATTTTTTTTAATCGAACGCGTATAGAACTTCTAACGACGATGCCGCATACGTACTTTTGTTAACATTTGATCTTTCTTTCTTTTACATCCGGCGGTGAAATCCACTCTTAAGTGAGTGTAATAGGGAATTGGATAGTTAATCATAGGTGCCCCGCAGTTTGAAAGTACTGGGGAACGCTTTTGATGTTTTACAGCAGGGGTGGCCTGACTTATAGAGACTCCGAGATCTACTCTAAAGACTGAAACTCTTTTAACATACTACATCATCACATATTACATTTCAAATAGCGCCATAGTACGATAAAACATGAGTAACAATTGCCTCACTTTATATACTATAATATATATATATATATAATATATACTATATATATATATATATATATATATATATATATAGATAATATATGTAATATATATACATATTTATATATATATCTATATATATATATATATATATTACTATATGCTAAGCTTGTGTTTTGTTTGTTTATATAGGATTGTGGGTGAATGGCGTTCGACCAAACAAGTGGCCGCGGTCGACTGGTAGATGGCGATCGACTGTCTGGGCACCTCCGTTTTACAAGATAGGATTAAGAACTAATGCTGGGGTCACACATTCACGTATCACGACGGCGTATGCCCACGTAGGTGGATCGTGGGCATCATTGAAGTGAAATGACCTTGAACAGCTGGTAAACAGGACATGGGCTGACGGACGTAAAGCCAGCAGCGTAAATTGCGCCGCAAGAGTACGCGTAACGCAAGCAAGGTCGGACGCCTACCTGGAATTTACTCCGATTGTGTAACGTTCTATGTACGTCAACTTCACGTCGTGACCACGCCCACCGTTGTGGGGCTGCAGGGTACAAAATGGTCGGCCTGTAAACAGAGCAGACTGTAAAGTGATGGAACATGTATGAGAGAATGTAAAAATATTGCATTTTGAAAATCCAGGTTGTAAATTCACTTTGGTAGAATTCTGCATGTACTGTAAAATATTGTATATTTTTAAAAAAATTAAAAAATTAAGTCAGACATTATAATATACATACATATACCATTGGTAGTTCCAACATCTTGGGCTCCTTCTGACGGACGACGTGGGGCTTGAGGAAGTGGAAATTACTGGAATACGTTCAATATCCACTTCTCCCGGTCCGTCAGTCGTCTGCTCGCCCCTTGGCCACTCTTCTGAGACGTCATGGAGAGTTTCCGTGTCGCTGTCATCACTCAGAATCTCATCCAAATCCGACTATTGTAGGTGGAAGTTGACATTTTCCCCGTCCTGAATGTCTGCAGGAGTGGCTGTAGGAGTCTTCTCCGGGCCGAAAGAAGGTCCTGCAAGAAGATGTGACGTTGATGGTCCCTTCCTTGGTCGTTTAAGGAGGTACGGCATCTTGAAGGGCATTGTGGAGAGTACTTGGAGGAAACTGCTGGTTTCGGGAGACGGAAACAACAGCTGACCTGACCTTTTATACCACACTACAGCGTTGCCATGTCGTACTGGGTTGTAAATGTGCGAACCGGTTTCCCCGTATATAGGCTACAGCGCAAGGGGAGGCCCACGTGCTTCGCGGCGGAAAGAAAACAATGACGGCGAACAATGCAGGTGACCTTAGCGCCTACCCTGCAGCACCCACGACTTGTTTTGAACATTTCAAAACTGGAGCGGGCGACGGCGGCCTAGTGGGCGGAGCTTAGCGCCCTGACGACCTTTCACCGTACGGATACGATTTTACGTATGTTTTACGTTACATTTACGGTTTACTGACGTAAGCTGTTGCCAACTACCAATTTTCGCTCATGCGTGTGCGTGCGTGCGTTGATACGTGAATGCGTGACCTCAGAATAAATGTTCTTTCTCGCCACAGTTAAACGTCAGTATACAAGCGCCGTGAACTTATCTCATATTTATCACAAAAAGGCTAAAGAAAAGTTCAGCGACCGCATGTGGGGAGAGCGAGCCTTCGGCAAATGCTGGATCATCTCCTGTTGTGTGACTCGGTACTCAGCTTTTATACGATGCATGTTGGGTTGAGTTGCCCGTGTGGGTATATGGCGAGGTTTTGCTCTTGATTCCACTGGAGGTGAACGAGAATAAATGGCAATTCAAATGCTTTTGGTAACGTGTGGGGTTCATTCTCTGCTGACTTTATATATATTTTTTCTATGTTAATATTCGTGCAATAAGAAGTTAGATCCTTTGAATGCCATTTCGAGATGAAGGTCCCAAAGAATTAAGGCTGTCGATATAAAAAAAAAAGCAGGGACGAATTTTTTTTTTATAAAATCTACTTCTCAGGTAACCCATTATCATTATACAGGTCCCTGCGATATATATATATATATATATATATATATATATATATATATATATATATATATATAATATATATATATATATATCTGTGTGTGTATGTATGTATGTATGTATGTGTGTGGGCGCGCGCGCGTGCGTATGAGAGAGAGAGAGAGAGCATGTTTGTTTATATATATATATGCATGTTTCGGTTAACCTGATTTAATTTTTTATTTTTCAGTGTTTTAAACAGCATCCAGGATACAACCGTACATCTTGAAAGCAGAAAACCGATGCCCCCATGATGGTGAAAATGCTCGTATGACAACTGTCGACCTTTTAGGCTTGATGGCATTTGATTTGCCGTTGTATTGTATGACCTTGCTTGACTTCGAGCAGGGCAACGAGTGGTTTGGCAGAAGCAGGTTTCATGGCCGCAACATTGGTAATGGATTTATCTGTTACAGAAGAGAAATGCTTTTTCTGGAAGGGCTTGTCGATCGTAAGCTCCTTTCTTGTGCTAACCTGATCTCTTGATATTATCCCCTTTCACGAAGTTCGTTTTGTGCTTGGCCGGAACGCAACGCTATTTTTAATGATGAGAGATATCCTTCAGGAAATTGCTCTTCTCTCTCTCTCTCTCTCTCTCTCTCTCGCTGACGTTAAAAAGGCTATGGCATTATTCGTCTTGTCTAAGTCTATTACCTTTCCATTTCTGGATCCATAACGTTTTCATCCTAGAATACGAATTCATTCATAATTTTGAGAATATTCACTTTTTGTGACCGTTCTGAAAGGTCTAACGTCCAGCAATATACATCTTGTCAAACGTGAAATCGTATCTCTATGTTACTCATGCATGCAATATATTTGTCGGTGACATGCTCTCGGATATTCTTCTTTACCTTCAGCTTTTCCCATTTCTATATGGGGTCGCTGTTTCTAGTCAGCTTTCTCCATCTATCCTCTGTCCTGTACATCTTGTTTTGTTAGACCCTTTTCCTTCGTGTCATTCAATAATTTATCTTTCCACCTGAACTTTGGCCTTCCCCTCCCTCTTCTGCTCTCCACCTCCATGTTCATAACCCTTTTACATACGTGTTCATCTTCTCTCCTCATGACATGACCAAACCATTTGAGTCTTCTTTCCTGAGTTTTTTTTTCTTTTTTTTTTCGTAACCTCTAATACTTTGGATGTCCCCCTGATCAATTCATTCCTGACCTTATCTCTTTTTGTGGATATTGCGAAGGTGAAAACTTGACTATCCATACAGTCGCCCTGACCAGAGTCGTACCGGTTGGGTCGGTCGACCATTCGTGTAATATCTTCTGGCCAGTGAATTTCCTATCGCATGAAAGAGGATCTGTAGAAAGAGAGCGCCCCTGACCATCTGATTTTCATCTGCATCGTTTTGCGGACTCTCCCAATTTACATTTGCATGATCGCATTTGAAATCGATGCCTCGGGTGTACGTTGAAACTTTTTCGCTCAAATCCTCTCACTCAGTGGAAATCGATCTGCTTCCCGGATTACGTGGCTCGGTCGCTGGTTCTTTCCATTACCCAGGGTTGGAATTCTCATCATACTTCTGTATTTCTGCTTCCTTTGCATTTTTCTTTTTTTTTATTTTTTACTGCCCTTGGATAGAAAATTACCGTCTGTGTAAGGTTTGTTCACACACACGCACGCAAAAAAAAAAAAAAAGTTTCGTTGTTTTTGTCCAGCCAACTCCGTTAGTCTTCTGTTTTTCTAGAGAAAATTTTTCTTTTCTTTTTTTAACCCTTCTTGTTATCTCCACTGAGAAGTAACTACCTTTAATTTATTTATAAAAGCTTGAAGCGATGCAAGATTCCTTTTGATATTTCAAGTAAACCATCAGAAAAGACAATTAGGGTGTAACATGTTTTGGTTCTGCTCTAAATTTGCTGAATAGTTGTTACTTTCTGGGTTGTTAATAGTTTCAGTGAGAGAGTGTGGCTTATTTTCTTTTACAAAAATATCCAGTAATCTTGAACTAAATTTGCTTGACCTAAATGTTGGGCATGTTACAAACTTAGCGGCTCATACTTTGTTGTTGAACAACCATTAATTGTACTTCTTTGTGGAGTATGTAATCAAGGAAAGTCCCAGGATGTCATTGCAGCTAATTTAAATTCTGAATTTGTTTTAACTCGGGTAAATAACGTTAGATTTAGTCTTGCTTCTCATAATCTTATTTTCTTTTACAAAAATATCCAGTAATCTTGAACTAAATTTGCTTGACCTAAATGTTGGGCATGTTACAAACTTAGCGGCTCATACTTTGTTGTTGAACAACCATTAATTGTACTTCTTTGTGGAGTATGTAATCAAGGAAAGTCCCAGGATGTCATTGCAGCTAATTTAAATTCTGAATTTGTTTTAACTCGGGTAAATAACGTTAGATTTAGTCTTGCTTCTCATAATCTTATTTTCTTTTACAAAAATATCCAGTAATCTTGAACTAAATTTGCTTGACCTAAATGTTGGGCATGTTACAAACTTAGCGGCTCATACTTTGTTGTTGAACAACCATTAATTGTACTTCTTTGTGGAGTATGTAATCAAGGAAAGTCCCAGGATGTCATTGCAGCTAATTTAAATTCTGAATTTGTTTTAACTCGGGTAAATAACGTTAGATTTAGTCTTGCTTCTCATAATCTTATTTTCTTTTACAAATATCCCCATATCTGAACTAAATTTTGCTTGACCTAAATGTTGGCATGTTACAACTTATGCGGCTCATACTTTGTTGTTGACAACCATTAATTGCTCTTTTGTGGATTATGTAATCAAGGAAAGTCCCAGGATGTCATTGCAGCTAATTCAAATTCTGAATTTGTTTTAACTCTGGTAAATAACGTTAGATTTAGTCTTGCTTCTCATAATCTTTAACGGAGCAAGCGAACATTCCCCCAACAAGCGACTAGAATTTTCTCTGCACACTGCCAGTGCAGGGTTTGAATTACAACTGACGAAGTTACTTATTTTGCACGTAAATTTTCAACGGCACCTCTTCCTTCTACCAATCAGGAAGTGCCGTTGAATATTTTAACATTTCGTTTTGAATGATTGTTATCTCAAGAAATTAGTATTCTGTGTAAAATGAATAACTGCTGCCTTCTCTTCATAGTCCGCTATCTATGACATTGCATCCTGAATTTGAAGAAAGACAGGTTTTAGATTTTTGCGAAGAAAACTATTGTGCCGGCTGTATGTCCGTCCGCACCTTTTTTTGTCCACCCCCAGATCTGAAAAGCTACTGAGGCTAGAGTGCTGCAAATTGGTATGTTCGTCATCCACCCTCCAATAATAAAACATACCAAATTGCAGCCCTCTTGCATTGGTAGGTTTTTTTTTATTGAAGGTTAAAGTTAGCCATAAGCCGTGGTTAAAATTTCATGGGCTGCGGCTCTTACAACATTATACCGAGAACCACCGAAAGATAGATCTACTTTCGGTGGCCTGGATGTGCGATGCACAGAAAACTCGATTGCGCCGTCGAAACTCCGGCGCATTTTTTACTCGTTAATGTTTGTTACTTCAAAATACGATGCCCCAAATAAGACTCCACAATTTCCACCTAGATCTTCATTCTTCTTTTATGTTCTAAATGTCAAGAAATTGAGCATTTCATTATTTCTTGTTTTAGCCGTTAAAATGTTAACAATTTTAAAGCGAATGTGTAATACTCATACGTACAAAAGCTTGAGATACAGAAATGAATGTATATCTTTTAATGCTACCTGAGAAACTGAATATTTTCTCTGGAGGGGTTTTTTCGCAGTCGCTGACATTTCCTCAATATCCCTTTACAGAAATGGTATCATGTCACGTCTCACTGATAATACAGCCAATTTTACATTCTCTCTCTCTCTCTCTTTGAGAGAAGTCCATGAATGTGCCAGACTGGCAAGTCATACAACTTTAAATGTTTTTTAAGAGGGTTCTGATTACTCTATAATCCACTAATATGGGTGCCTTTTTCCTGATACGTGATGAATGTATTCAGGAACGAATACTGATTTTTCATTTTGAAGTCAGTCCAATCTAATTTGTAATATATATATATATATATATATATATATATATATATATATATATATATATATATATATATATATATATATATATATATATATATATATTATTTGAATTACGGGATAATTCTTTATTTAATTCATATAATTCAATGCTTCATTATTCATTATTCTACGAAGATGGATGCGACAGCTCCAAATGTTCGTCAAATTATATATTCCCCTTAATTAAACGACTTCAGCTGCCCTGGTCGTATGAGAGGTCGGTTCGAATATGCCTCATAACGGCTAGGGTCGTCCATTATTCCCTTTATACTTCTGATTAGTAAAGGTTATCTTCATAACCAACTCAGTGGAAGAACAGGTCAACATTACCCTTCACGGGTTCTTGTTGCCAGGGAAACATTGTAATTCCAAAGTTGAAGACTATTCTAGCACAGTTCAGAAAGGTGTCTGCTTGGTTCAATTATTCAGACGAAGTGTTTTACCCTGTATTAATATGACTTCCTCTTCCTCTTTTGTTGAGCAGTGTTAAGATTTTGGAACTTGAAATTATGAATGATTGTAAAATTCTTACTCATAGTTTCACCGTTTTGTAGAAAAAAATATAAGCAAAAATAAATGGCGCAAACTAAAGAGCATAACCGCAAGTATTGACATTTGTATTTACTACTTTGGATCTGATAAAGTTTAAATAGACCACTTTCCGTTTCGAAGTTTCCGTCTGGGAATAACATAATACAGCTCTCCTTCCTCTCTTGTCTACCATTCTGTATCCATGTATCTATCTGTCTGTTCTATTGCACGGTGTAACAAAGCATCCATCCCCACTAACGCAGCGTTGTACGTTAAAAGGTCAAAGTGGATATAAGTGACTAGGAAATTCTGTGCAAGCACCTACAACGCACGCACACACACACGTATGTGTATGTATAATATATATATATTATAATCTATATATATATATATAATTATCTATAATATATATCTATATTACCACGTCTTATAATATCAGAGTAGCACGGATAAACTCTGTGAGTATAAAACTTCCACTACTTCTTACACCTCGTACCTATAAATAATCGCTCCAGCATTGCGCTAGAGTGACTAGACGCTCTCCTTTTACCATCATATGACGCCCACCTAGGCACTTCCTGACAAAAACTGAAAAATGAAGCTCTGTCATCACTTTCCACCCTGCTCACCAACGCTTCCCGGATCCCTGTCTTCAGACCGCTCCCAATAATCCTCCCTTTATGAGCCATGCTGTAGGACGTCTCAGTTCCAGAAGTCCTTGATTCATCACACTGTTGGACTGTGGAAGTCTCCTTGAGGATATGATGCAATTGGAATTTCAGTGCATTACCACTCCACTGCTACTCTCCTTTCATTTTAATGCCTTTGTATCTATTTGTTAATTCATTAAGTTATTTTCCTCTTCTTTTTGCATTTCCCTTCACTTCCTCTTCTTCTTCCTAATGAAGACTATATTTCTTGGAAGCTCAACTTCCGATTATTAACAATAATAATTACTTGAACAAACCACCCTAATACACTCTGGTCCATCTTTCAGCCTATTCCAACATGTTCAGCATGACTCTGAAAAAATCACATCTGTGTCAGTCTCCATATATATGTTAACGGCAGCAGTATTACATTCATTACGGTACTGGCTTTCCAATTCGATGACTTACCACGTAATACCGTGAGCTTATATGAAAGCCTTTTGAGCAATCTTGTGGTAAAACTAAAGGCTTCAGGAGGCAACATACATTATTGTAGTGTGTGCATGAGTGAGACAGTGAATGTAGGATCACACTAATGTTTCACTATTTGTTAAAGATTTGTCTCATATCTGTACAAGCTGTTTAATTAACAGCCTGTACAGATATGAGGGTAGTTTTTATTTTAGTGTGAGCTTGACTGTTACCATGTGAGGATATCTGGTGGCAAGAAATTTTGAGAGAGAGAGAGAGAACTAGAAAAAAATTGGATATGATTTAGAAAACTATAAGCAAAAACCTAACGTGGTAGATTTAGCAGATCAAACTCCAGTACTACAGGTAATTTAAGCTGACACCCAAAACTTAAGAATCCCCAGCTAACACCCAGAACTTGCATATTCGTTATACTGTAAATTCCTGAACTGATACAATCTTGTTTTCCTGTTTCAGTCGAAGAGGTGTAACAATGTTGGACTCTGGTAGTTTGTATACCGTAACTCCTACTACCTGCAGGGTGCCTGATCTTAAAATAACCCCCTGACCACCTGTAAAAGTGGTAAAGGCATAAGGATAGCCGTCCTGTCTACATAATCAGTATTTTGAATTTCTTGTATCTTTCTTTATCCTCAAGGGAACAGTTTCACTCATTAACTGTTGCCATCATGGCAATACTAATTATTCAGAAAAAATACAATTCTATATTTGAATATGAAATGGTAACGGAGAACATAAACACAAGTGTATTATATAGAATTGTAGTTGCATTAAAAAAAATAGTATTGCCCTGATGACAGCCGTGAATTAACGGCTGAACGACTCATGGCAGTACATAGTAAGTAGAACCGTTTGGAGACAGTTGCCATTTTTTCCCCTCAGAACTTGAACTGAGAAAGTAAGAAAGTTACAGGAAACTGGAGAAGTGGTGTCTTAGATTAACAGATGCCGCAGTAAATATTTCCTAGAAGAACCATGCTCAGGAAACTACATATCTTATACGTTACATGTTATACTTTCACATTAAGCCACAAACGTCCAATTAAACTTTCCTTACAAATAAACGTATACCAAAAAGGAGTTATATATCATCATTTCACCTGCATGGCGTGAATTCGTACTTCTGTTATTTGGATAGATGCACGGATTGATAAAGACAATGACTTAGCCCACTCAGTCATCGAGATGAATAAAAGGGAATTCTGACTTTGGTGGACAGGTTTCCTGTCGAGTTCAGACTTTGCATTTCGTATCAGCAGCTCTCATACCCTTATTATTTCTTCTTTTTATCTTCCATTCCACACCCTTTGGTTGAGGCTCTCTACCTCCCTCTTCTGGTGCAGTTTGCAGTCACCTACTATGCATGCCAGAAGCAGCGTGCACGCAATTGCATGCACGCGATATGGCCCAGGTGCTGCTTATTAATCCCAGAGGCATGACATAGTAGTGTTTTACGTAAACAACTTTTACATCGACGTATGGATTTCCATGCCACTAAAGCACTGAGTGTTACAAACTTCGTCATAATTTTCGAAAGTATTGCCCATCGCCATATGTGTTTTATTAACTTTTTTACTTGAGGAACTAAGATTAAAGCCGCGCTTGGCCACCCAACCATCCGCAAAAGTGGTGACGTGTGCCAGTGACGTCGGTATAGCGTTACCTCCGCTATACCTTTTCAAATGGTTGTTTAACTTATGATTAAATGTCATTTTACCTATCCTGGGCCATACGAAATATTTTAAAACAAATTAATATATTGTATGATGATATAAACTATTTGTTTTTAATAATTAGGTAAGGGGAACGGCTCTGCGTCACAGATACGTCATAAAGCCCCACTTGTTCGAAACGGTCTGAGGAAAGGCAAGAAGTTGGTCTTTTTTTCGAAGGGTAAACGGCTTAATTAAGCACATCTGTCAGTTCATAAATTAGTACAATTTATTAACTAATTTCTGCTTAACTTAACCTTAGTATGTACAAATTTGCACATACAACGAGAACCTCACAGTTCCTCACATATTTACATGCATACATGTATGTACTTACTACGAAAACGCTCGATATATATATACGTCTATGTATGTATGTATGTATGTATGTATAGAACTGTAAGGGTTCTCGTTTTTGCGCAAATTTGTATATAATAATATCAAATTAAGCGGAAACCAGTTAGTTAAATTTCCTTCTCCAATACTGATAATGGATACATAATGTATATGTAAGTACATATACGTAAGCACATATTTGTATATTATATATGCATGTGTGTGCGTATTATTATATAATATACACTTATACATATACATATGTGTTTGGAAGATTGCATTAACGCACTGGGTCACTAAGATATGAGGTAGATAAGCGCAATAAAAATGAACACATAAGTTTTCTCACTACCTTCAAGAAACAAGTCTCCTGAGCCACGAAGCGCTCATGCAAAGCAGGACTTTCATGAGGGCAAATGCTCCCAATTCTGTAAACGTTCAGGGTCAGGCCAGATGTTTCATAACGGCTAAGGTAACTGTTACCGACAGCCTGCCGTCCTGATGTAAAATTCTGGGCGCCGGAAAATATTTGACAGACTCGTGAGTCATGACCTGGAAGGAGGCCAGAGAAGAGGTCAACAGGAGGTTTCTGCCCTGGTTTCTGATACCCTTTTTGGACTCCATGAATTGTGGACGTGTGGCCCAATGTTTTCAACTGCTTTATTGTATTATGTCTAGAGTAACTGTATATTTCATTTAGACTTTCTCACCTGATATCTTTTTTTTTTTTTACTTGAGCGCGAATAATAAATGCCCAATTCCGTAATTAACTGGATTTCGGAGAGTCAGGATATAAGTCACGGTAGGGCATTAAAGATGGGTCTGGTGTGGACCTCTGGACTCGGACCATGCAGCTGAGAACTTATTATGCTTCTTTGCATGCATGATTGGACCATGACCGTATCTTAGCTGCTTTTCTGTAACTCTTACGGTATAACTCTGTTTTATTTACCTTTTATTTATTATTTTTAGAATTATTGTTATTATTTCAAGAAGTAGATTCGGTGACGCAACCCTTTGTCAAGATCTCTCTCTCTCTTCTCTCTCTCTCATCTCTCTCTCTCTCTCTCGTCTCTCTTCCCTCTTCTTCTTCTCCTCTCTCTCTCTCTCTCCTCCTCCTCCTCCTCCTCCTCCTCCTCCTCCTGATGAAACAGAGCTGGCGGCGTCCTTGGAGTTTGTAACTTTTGTAAACTGTTCAGTCACTATTCTTGCAAATGACGGCACTTCCGCCCAACTTGCACGAAGGCGTCCCCCGCCCAGCACACACACACACACACACACACACATGAAACCGTATCCATTTCATATTCTTTTGCATGTTATCATAGCTTATATGGAAATGCTACACAGACAGAAACAATAAATTCTTAACAAAGTTAAATACTAAATACTTTAGTTGAAGAAACATACGGGCATACATACATACTACATATATGTATATATATATATATATATATATATATATATATATATATATATATATATATACTATATATGTATATAAGTATGTATGTACGTATGTTTCTTCAACTAAAGTCTTTAACTTTGTTAGGAAGTTATTGTTTCTGCCTTTGTAGTATTTCCTTTGAAACTTGTGCACGTATTGATAAGTGAGATATCATTTATATTAAATAGAAACGGATATATATATAATATATATATATATTATATATATAATTATATATTATAAATATATCTATTATATATACATAATATATATATATATATATATATGTATACTATATATTTGTTCTAGTATAAATGATATCTTACTTGTAAATAAGTGCACAATTTTCCATGGCTGCATCTAATTTTAATTACAAGCAACTTATACAGCCCTCTTTGATTGTAGTTGACAGTTGCTAAGCTTTTCAGTGTCATTAACCTTTATTCCCTGGATGCTTCGAGCTTATTTCCAAGCCCCGTACTCAATAGGATTAAAATAAACCTGGCATAAAGAGACTTTACGATTACAATCCGGATCACATGAATAGGAGAGGTAATCGTCTTTATATAAAGGGAGGAAATGCGTGATGTGTCTTTTCTTTTATTAACAGAATACTAGAAGAATGTAACCAAACAGTAAACATGTGGTTATTAAGTAAAGTAAGCATGAAGTAAAAAAAATGAGAACAGTCATTATCTAAATGAGTGAGAAATAGAAAATAAATATACACGTTTTAGCGAATGAATGGTTACACCCAGCTGTTTTTTTTTTTTTTTTTTTTTTTTTTACACAAATGTTTAAGTACAAGGTAGATTTTCTTATGAAAAGAAGTTTACGGAACAATGATTGATATTGAGGAAGCCTGTGTAGTAAAGTCTCTCATATCTTTAGTGAGGTGATTTTCATACTAAAATTGCTTCATTTATGTCGAATTTCGAATTATTGTTAAGGTAACTCGCGTTTAACTAGATGCGAGCCAAGCGAATTAGTGGATTGCTTCCATAGTTACGATTCACGGAATGTGAGCATTGCTTTCACTTCAATTACCGCGTTTAATTCTATACACACACACACACACACACAAACACACACACACACACACACACACATATATATATATATATATATATATATATATATATATATATATATATATATATATATATAAATTTGTGCGTTTATAATCTTTATTACGGGATTCATTCATCACGCAACACCACAGGTAAAAAAATGAACGGCTGGGTGTAAGCCCTGACCGGTTTCAGCTTTATTTCCAAGCCATTGACGACTTCGCCTAGCCTTTCATTTTTTCACCTGTGTGATGTATGATTACACAATACACGCGCATACACACACATACGTACATACATATATGTACACACACACGAGAGAGAGAGAGAGAGAGAGAGAGAGAGAGTATAAACAGGGCAAAAGAGGCGAAACTTTAGGTCAACTCAGGAGAAAACTTCACGAAAATCTTGGTTGTTCTTAAAGATCAGAGGTTGGAAAATCCTTACGCCAGGTCATCAGTTTGAGAAGTTTTAAGTCTTCGTCTTCTCTGGCGTCTCCAAAAAGTTATATACTTGATTTGAGTTTCAGCCAAACAAAATTCTCTGGTGTCGACATCAACACAGCTTTTCGCCTCTCTTCTTCGTCTGTTTAGTTACATTTTACAGGTGATGCGGTACCATATAGCATCAGATTTGTTTGTTCACTTAGCAGTTTATGCTCATATCATCCAAATTGAAGGGAAAACAGAGGTAAGAACAAAGTTCTGACCTTATGGAATGTAAATATCGCCGCGAAGGTTCGAACAAAAACAAGGTAGCTTCATTCAGCGCTCACTAGACAGTGGTCGTTATTGCGCACGAGCCCAAAGGCTATTCAAATGTTGGTTTATGCAAAAAGTACTGAAGCTAAGAAAAATTCTTTAAATTTCATCCCATACAAAATTTGTTTTTAGAATATCATAAATTCACATTTAAATGATGTTTTAGTTGTTGCTTTATAATTTTCTAAAAATTGATGATTTCAGCCTCATACTCGATAGTTTATTCGAATACTTGGCATAGTTAAACTATGTCCTCTCACCTCCGCTATTAAGAATCATTTCGCATTGTATCGTTTGTTATATTATTAGCAGTTTGAGGTTGGAAGACCCTTTAATGGTTTAAATTGAAGCTTCGCGAGTTATAGCCTTTAGGACGCCCTACTTGGTGTATATGTAGTATATATATATATATATATATATATATATATAATATATATATATATATATGTATATGTATATGTATATATATCAGTGAGGAGGAGGACATAAAGACTTGCTAAAAGAGGTCAATTTATTCATAATGTCTTCATTACATTTTCGAGGACTGCACAAAATAGATAACGTAAATTACAATAAAGCTAAGAATTTGAAATTTAAAAATAAAAGTTGCACATGAATTACAAACTTAAAATATTAAAAGGAATAACTAAAAGAACAACTTTAAAAACCCAAAACTTAAAATAAACAGGACAACAAATTATTAAAATAAGTAAAAAAAGATAAAAAAAAAATAAATAAATAAGAAATATTCAAAAGTTAACCAAAGCTGGACCAACCTATTCAGCGGCAATGTCAAGACTGGAGATAAAAAATAGAAACTAAGAGAGGTACAGTATGCCAGCAGAGGTTTGGCTGTTCAACAAGGGGACGAGTCGTTTGATCATTAACGATTCTAAATTTCCCAAATCTTGGCTTTTGGAAGCTCGTCCTACAACTTTAAAGTCCTTACATTCAATGGAGGTTTTACATATTTTAGAATGATTTCTAATATTAGAAAACTCTGGGTTTGCAATTTTACTGCCTGTCCTTTAGCTTACTCCACCATGTGAATCTATGCGTACCTTCAGAAGCCTCTTGGTGGATCCAATACAAGTTCCTAAATTACATTCAGGACAAGTATAGCTATACACACACCCGGAGGATATATAAGGGCACAAACGATCTTTATACTTGAATAATGACCCAATGGTAACATGATTCATGGTTATCAAATGAACCTTAATAGCTCCAAACCTATTTTGGATATGTTGTGAAAATGTTTTTCTAAAAGTATCATCCAATAAAAACGGGAACTTAGCATAAAAATTCAGTTTAGGAACATTAAAATTTGTAGTTTTGAGGGAGAAGTATTTGTCTAGAAGCAAGCGAAGTGTCTTAAAGACCAGTTCAGAAGGGAAGCAGTTTTCTTTAAAATATTTGCATAAAAAGACGATCTCATCTTGGAACAGAAACTAATCAGAAGTTAGCGTTAGAGCCCTGTGGAGGAGAGTAAAAACAGAATTAATTTTAAAGTTAAAAGAACAGAAACTATAAAAATTTGACCCTAAGCCCGTAAACGTTCTTTTCATAGATATCGTTGTGTTGAAATATTATTTTGTCTTAAAACAAGTACGTCTAAAAAATAAAGCTGATTTTCATTTTCTTTTTCCAGGGTAAACTTAACGTTGGAATGTTGTACATTTATAAACTCAAGCAAGGAATCAGCATAATAATTACGTCTAAAAAGGGCAACATACCTTACATAGAAAAGGGGGCGGCAGGCTAAGGACAGTCATCTAAGAAGTGCTCCTCCAGGAAGCACATAAAAATTTTGGCAAAAGTTGGACCGAGAGGACTTCCCATCGCCATGCCATCAACCTGCTTGTACAACTTACCGTTGAAAATAAAGGCTGTGTCCAGCACAGCCAAGCTTAAAAGAGTTTTAAAAACCTACGGTTAAAACCATTAAAAACTGAGTCGGGTTCGGGAAAAAGCCTATTTAAAATGATATTGATAGTTTCCTCCACTGGTACATTAGTAAACAAGGATTCTACATCAAAGCTGGTCATGAACAGGTCTGAATCTTACAACAAAATGTTTTCTTTAAATTGACTAGAATTTTTTAAGGTGAAATTGTTTGTGGTTAATGGCTCAAGCAAGGGAACGAGAAACTATGCTAATTTGTAATTGGGCATTGGATGATGCATATATAATATATATATATATATATATATATATATATATATATAGATATATATATATTATATATGGTATATTTAGCAACATATATACACAAAGATTATAATTTCGTCCGTCCTTATGTGGAATGATCAAGTACACAGAAGGATGGACGAAAGCTATACGCTTCTTATATATTTTTACAAATTTATTACGTCTTGTTAATCAGGAATGTTACTACGGATCCTTTTGTACACACACACACACACACACACACACACACACACACACACACACACATATATATATATATATATATATATATATATATATATATATATATATATATAGCATCTACATGAAAATACACAGACACACACACACACACACACACACACATACCCATATATATATATATATATAGTATATATATATATATATAGATATATATATATATATATATATCATATATATATATATAGATATATATATATATATATATAATATATATACTATATATATATATATTATGAACCCATTTGTGGCTTTGTATGCTTTCTGTGCATTCCTGTTCGCCGACATTAAAAACCTTTATTTTGCTATGGCGTATCCATCACCCCCTCATATACAGACCAGGACTAGCAGACAACTCTTTACGAACAAAAGGAAATCACGTTGACCAGTGGCGGGATTTCCTCAATGACTGCTTTCAGATTCAGGCGCTTTAAATATCCGTTTTCCCTCATTTTATTGCTTTACTGTTACGTAAATGCATTCATGTGTTCGGATTCGCTTCCAGGGACAGCTTCTCCCTTCGGTAGAAAAGAGATTGGCGTCTCTCACTCTTTGTCACACTTGGGGATTTTGTTCCTGGTTTGTATATGTGTGTGTCTGTATGGATGTGAATATAGATATATAGAAGTGTGATCTTTAATTATTGCCTTTCATTTCCCTGACAATGTTTTCATGTTTTATGCGGTATTCCCGTGACGGGAAAACGTTTTTATAAGGGAGAGTCAAAGCAGTAAAATGCCGCTTGCATTTCACACGCAAAGACCGTTATATTTATAAGCGAAGTTTTATTGCCATTGATGTGTGATTCTACTTTTTAAGCGTTTTTCTTGAAATTCAGGGAATTGTTAAATGCGCCAGTGAAGTTTTTTTTTTCTCTTTTTATTTTTAGTGTTGATTGCAGTCTGTTCAGTCGTAAAAAAATATTTCAGTTTATTGACTTTCAAAAATATCGATATGAATGTAATCATTTGTATACGGTTCACCTCTCAATAATATATATATATATATATATATATATATATATATATATATATATATATATATATATATATATATATATATAAGCGAATACCACGGGAAAATGATAGTCAGAAATCCAAGCGCTTTCGTCTTTATTCAGACATCGTCAAGGAGCTCCTTGACGATGTCTGAATAAAGACGAAAGCGCTTGGATTTCTGACTGTCATTTTCCCGTGGAATTCGCTTATTTATGAAGTCAAGTGCATCTACTGTGATTTTTTAAGCATATATATATATATATATATATATATATATATATATATATATATATATATATATATATATAAATATATATTTAAATGAGGTGAAGAACAGACAGCGGAAGGAAGGTGCTCTATAGGAATGAATTGTGGAGGCAAAACAACCCTTTGGATCCCAACAGTGGATGTTATGGTAGCTCTTTTCTCCGAAGTAACAAGTGGCTCCTGAATCTAGGTGAAAGAATGGAGCTAAAATCTCTTAAAATGAATAACTACTTGTTGATATTTACCTAATTTGGAGTGCTGAAAGAAAACGTCTAAAGCCCTGGAAGAATAAATCAATAACATAAAAATGAAATAAAAAATAGAATAAAATGTTTGCAACACATAGTCGGAAAAGGAGCCTCTACGAGAATTAGTGAACACTGGGTTTCATGAATATTGTGCTGATTTCAATAAGACGAAAGACAGTAACCGCTATCTTCCTTTTGGCAATTATTTTTTCTTTGCCGAGAACATATACATACACGCACACACATACAGATATTTGTGTGTGTGTGGGTATATATATAAGTATGTGAGCGTCAATTTGTTTGTGCGTGTGTTATGTATGTATGTATGCATATATGTATGTATATTAATTATAGAACTATAATATATATATATATCTATATTCTATATATGATATATATAATATATATATATTTTATATATATATAATCATATATAATATATATATTACAATAATATATTTATATTATATATGTATATTAATCATATATATATATATATATATTTATAATATATATATACATATATATATTATATATACCCACACACACAAATGTGTATGTGTGTGCGTGTAGTATATGTTCTCGGTAAATAGAAAAAAAAAATTTGCCAAAAGGAAGATAGCGGTTACTGTCTCTCTTTCGTCTTATTGAAATCAGCACAATATTCATGAAACTCAGTGCTCCTTTTCCGACTGTGTTGCACATATTTTATTCTAATTTTATTTCATGCAGCGTTATACGCTGTACAGAAAATACGATTGAGCCGAAGAAACTTTGGGGCAGTTTTTACGTTTTTTTAAGGGTTGGTCTGAGTAGTCATAGGAAGAACAAATGATATAGATGAAATCGATTGGACAACAAAATAGGTGTCGCCATTTGATTTTCTAATGGTTGACGTTTCCAAACGATACAGTATTAATTAATGATAATGATCGAACACTGCTGCAGTGACTGATTTCAAGTATCGCAACCCGAGAAAGCTCAAGAAAATTGAAACTTTAATGTCACATAGTATATTTCTTAAAGGCACCAACAACAGTCTATAATATTAAATAATCGGGTTAATAGCCTTAGCTCTTGCCGGTTAGAGACAGATGCAAAACGTTGGATTCTTCGAAGATGCTGGAATGAGAAAATATACAGGATAGCTTACCAGTGCACCTTGGGGTCAATGACGCGCTTTGAAGATCACGAGTTTCATGTGTGTATCGTGCATGCCTCTTGTGTGCCAATCGGTGAGTTTGTGTATTCGTAATGAACAGAAAATGACATATAATCTGAAGCAAAAGTTGCAAAGGGGTGACTCACTGATTTTGGTTGATAGCATGTGGAACACGCCACAGAGGAGGTGCTGGAAGAGGTGTTGCAGATCCATCAGACAAGGTACCGTAAAAGTGAACTTTGAAAAAGTTAACATTTGAAGTGACAATTACTTGAGTCTAGAGAAAGGGAAGTGAGGTGCGGCACACGTCCTTTATTGACGAACTTTAATGTTTTTATGGTGTCATAATTATGGTCTCTTTATTTCAGATGGATTCGAAGTCACCTATGGGTTTCTCTAGACTAATTTTGACTATTAATAAACTATGAATGTTTGGACACTTAGGGGAAAAGGGGCCATTTACTTGAATATGATTTTGAGAGGAATATGATAGTTTAACATTTCTTTTTGAGTCAGGTTTAATTAACTTTATTCCATTTTCATGTTAGCTAATTTTGGGAAATAAACAGTTTATTTTTGTAACAACGAGAGTTTACCTCAGCCTAGTTTGAAACCATCTTTCAGCCAACTCCAGAGAGGGCATTCAACGAAACAATGGTAGGTTATTTCACCAATTAGATGTTTTGTTTCATTTTGTTTAAACGAGTGTCATTTGACCTCGTTAGGGATTTTCCCTGTTAGAGTGGTGGCAGCCATTAAAAGGTACATTAATGCCTATATGTAGCGCCTACGAAGAGACTAGATTTAGATAGGTTAGGCATATTTTGAGGGGAGAGTGGTGATAATTTTGTATCGGGCAACTGACTCTATTGCTGACTTAAGGGGAATTGGAAGCAGCGTAGCTACCGGAGGCAGTCATCTGGTTGCTGCTTAGTGTAAAGACGTGTTCTGGTGTTTCTGGGGGGGGGGGAAAGTGAATTTATATCATAACGGGAATTAATTATGCACGGTTGCATGTGTAGCCGGGAACTGACTTCGGACCTATGAAGACGTGAGTGTATAAGTTTATTTTTTCTTTTTCTTTTTTTTATTGGTGTTAATTTACTCAAAAGTGTATTTTATTTTGATGTACCTCGGGATTCGGTGGACATTAGTGGTTTTATGGTATTAAAATGCATTACAAAAGCGGTACTATAAGTTTCGTTTTTGTGCATGGCATGAAAGAGAGAGAGAGAGAGAGAGAGAGAGAGAGAGAGAGAGAGAGAGAGAGAAGCAACCGGGTGGACAGTTGCTTGTGCTAACTCGTCAAAATTTTGGTTCAACATACATTTTCTTTCTCTCACTATCTTCTTCCCATTTTTTTATAGACCAACGAGACCTTGTACCAGTTAAATCAGCTGATTAACCTTGAACCTGAGAAGTGGCTAGTTGCAAATGGCAGTTTCTTGGATTGGTGCATGTTTATAATATCTTTTATTGGTGAATGATATATTATTACTTTTGGGTTGGTGGTTTGTGTGCGAATAAATATATCAATGTTACTGAGGTCGGGACGAATCCTAAAGTATATGAGTTTTCATAAAGAAAGCGAAATGGCCGACGCAAGTACAAACCAGACACTGGTCCACAAAATAACAAACATAAATGCAGGAATTAGCTCTTTTCGAGGCAATGTTGATGGCGTTCTGTCCCAACCAGTGAAAATTTTTATTGAGGGGGTGAATAACTATTTAAACGCCAAGGGAATTAAGGATGATACAGAGGCGTTCACAGAGGCAAGAGCCTTGTTAGATTTCAATAAAGGGGATTTGTCATTTAGGTGCAGAAGTTTACAGTACACAAAATGTCGGCCATGGACCGAATTACAAGCATTTTTAAGAGCGGCTTATGGCTCAAAAGAACACAGTGATATGGTAAGAGATTTAAGAGGGCTGTACAAAATTCGAAAAGGCACAAGCCTTATTGAGCATAGCTCAAAACTTTTTGACTCAGCAGAAGAATGGATACAGAAATTGAAAAATTCCAAATGGGTAAATGGGAATAATGTCTCACTCGACAGTTTACACAAATTGATATATTTCGCAATGCTGTTACATGACGTACCAGACGCAATAGTGGACAGTTTTGATGAAAAGATTGGACCTACACCAGACAAAGAACTAATTTCTGCCCAAATTCAGAAACATAAGTCCAAATGTCCCATGGTGGATAGTACATTTTTTAATGGGACCGGTCCAAGAAATACGATGCAAAGAGACAGAATTTCCTTCTCCCCATTTGTGTGCAAAAGTGGAATATAATAGAGGATTGATCGATCAAAGGCAACAGCAGTCGCATTGCTACAATTGTAATGAACCTGGCACACAAAGAAAGTATGTAGAGTCAAATATTGTGGAATGTGTAAAAGTGTGGATCACTGTTGGCAGGCTTGTGTGTCTCAGACATGGAGAGATGCGAGACCTACACCTCAGAAATTTGGGAGTCAAAATACGAGAACTTCCCATGCAGGTCACTTAAAAGGGCAAAGGGATCAGGGAAATTTTTGGAAAGCCGATCAACAAAAAGGGTACAGATGATGTGTATGTGCCATTGTGGTCTCTTGAGGACGCACTAGAGCCCAGGCCTATAGTATATGGAACAGTAGAGGATGTGGATATCCCGATCTTTAGAGATACTGGCGTGTCTGTCAATTTAATGAACCATAATCTGTATCAATCCATGATCTCCCATTACCCTTTGAGACCCTCAACGGAGACGGTGTGTGATGTGCAAGCCCATAGATTAAACACCCTGGGTTTTCTTAGAATACAATTTACTCTGGGTGATAGAGTGTTAATAGAACCATTTTTGGTTATAAAAGGGGTTGCGTTGGGCAACAGACTTTTGCTGGGCCATCCTGCATGTAGAAGACACAAGATATCGGTCCATGCAGGTGTTATAGTGGTATAATGGTTGGAATACCCGGTGTTTTTATCCCTTATGAGGACGAAAGGGAAACTGAGGATATGGGGAATACTGAAAATGGGAGTGCGTTGGGCAGTGCTAATGGTAATGATACTGGGGATATGGGGAGTGATGATACGAAAACCCACACTGATGATACAGGGAATAACTGCGGTGATGTTCAACGGAATATTGAGGGCCACGGTGGTAACAATTTTGGTGGGTGTGACAATGGCGTTATGAGTGGTGGTACTGATACTAATACTGATATTATTACTGATACTAACAATGGGGTCTTGGTGGATGCAATGAGAACCACGGGCGGTGATATTTATGGGATCGTGGAACGGTGAGGTACTAACCAGAAATATAAATGTGTTTTATCAGAGGATGTTATTTTAATGACAGGTTCAAAGACTATGGTAAAAGTCAAACTGAGGGAAGTGAAAAAACTCACGGAGGTATGAGTAATTAAGGGCAACAAGAAACTAAGAGGGGTTATTAACACTGAATCAGTGAACAGTGTATCAAATACTGGTGTTACATGGGTAGAATTACTGAACTGTAATGATACAGTTAGGAAATACCAGAATACATATATGGTAAACCTCCAAGACTGGAGTAATAACAGTGGTTCAGTGGCTATTGTAGAGAGATAAACGGGGTTTTCAGAGGCAGAAATGCAATCAAGGAAGCAAATATTCAGAGAACATTTAGCTAATGGAGATTATAAAGACCATAATATAGAAGCGGTAAGCGAGCTCTTGGCAGAATTTGGGGACATGGTAGCTTTACGAGGGGATAAACTGGGATTGACTATGTGTTAGAACATATGGTAAACTTAGAGAAAGGTACAAAACCCATTTTTATTCCTGCATACCGCATACCTTTCAAAATCAGAGAACAGGTAGAAAAAGAGGTCAGTAAATGGGAAGAGGAAGGAATCATTAGACCTAGTGCATCTCCATACCAAATCTTTTTGTAGAAATCGGGGGACATAATACTATTTATAGCTCAATTGATTTAGCATAGGGTGTTTTGCAGGTCCCTCTTAGTGAAAATAGTAAGGAATATACGGCCTTTTCAATGCCCAAGGGACACTATGAATTTATGCAGATGCTGTTCGGTTTATCGGATAGTCCCATGACCTTTACCAGGTTGGTGAACACAGTTTTGCATGGGTTATTGGGTAAAAATGTTTTTGTGTACAGGGATGATATTTTAATTGGAACAGACTCGATCGTGCAACCCCTGGAAGTGCTTAAGGAAGTACTTAGGAGACTTAGGTCAGCAGGATTGAAAATTAAGCTAACTAAGTGTTCCTTCAAGAAAAAGCAAATCACATATTTAGGTCAGGTCATATCCAAGGAAGGGGTTAGAGTAAACGACAATAAGGTCAAAGCACCCTGAAATCAAAGAGAGAAATTAAGTCATTCCTAGGGCTAGAAAGATTTTTTCGTAGGTTTGTGAAAGGATTTTCTAACATAGCAGCTCCTCTAACAGATGTATTGCGGGAAGATATTCAATTTAATTGGGGAAAACCGCAGGAAGAGAGTTTTCAAAAACTTAAGGACGCATTAATGAATCCCCCAGTTCTGAAATTTCCATATTTCAGCAAACCATTCACATTAGTGACTGATGCCAGTCAGGAGGGTATAGGTGCTTGCCTTATGCAAAAATTTGATGGGAGGTTCAATCCCATAGCGTTTTATAGCAGGAAATTTAGGACAAAGGGCAGCAATGAAAGATTCATGGCTATCGCAGATAAAGAAGCCTTCGCAGTAGTATCAAGTTTAGTTAATTTTAAAATGCTACTGATGGGGAATAAAGTAGAAGTAGAAGTACTTACAGACCACAAGCCATTATTAGATCTTTTTTAATAAACCCGATTTGTCACCTAAAAGAGCTCGATGGTTCTTAACTATCGGGGACTTCGATGCAAAGCTCAGATATATAGAAGGCAAATTGAATGTAGTCGCGGATGCCCATAGTAGAAATTTTTATGATACGGAAGGATCTCAAGTTAAGCTAGTTACTAGTGATTCTAATTCTACACAATGGGATATGAGTCTCTTAGAGCAAAGGCAAGATGAAGATGAAATTTTGGCAGACGCAAAAGCGTTTCTGAGAGGGGAATCGGTCAGGAAAGGTTATTAAGTTACCTTTTTCTGGTTTAGAATTAAACGGTAATCTGTTGGTCAGGAAGATTAAATATAGATTAAGGACTCGTGAAAGTAAAGGAGACACGACACAGATCGTAATTCTGAAAGTCCTAATTCCAGTGGTTTTGGATATAGTGCATTGCAAGTTCGGTAGTCCACACTTGGGGATAGAAAAAACGTATAATGAGGTGCGTGCTAAATATATTTGGAAAAATATGGGTAAAGATGTGGAAAATTTTGTGAAAAACTGTACAGTATGATACCAAGTAGATCTTTTCAGAGAATACATATGGATATCCTAGTAAATGTTTGTGAATCTAGATATGCAAATAACTACCTGTTGGTAATAATAGATGAACTAACGAGGATAATAGAAATTTTTCCACTTAAGCATAAAACAGCTGAAGAAGTCGCTATAGCATTTTTCAGTGGTATCATTTGCAGATATGGCTCACCCGAGATTTTATTGACCAACAATGGCAGAGAATCCGTAAACAAAATTTTAGAATGTTTGGTGGAGGCCATGGGGATACAGAAAGTAACAATTATTCCATACAGACCTGAAGCTAATGGGTTATGTGAACAAGCAAACAGGAAAGTGTTCAAAGCTCTCAGGAAGACTGTAGGAGGAAATGATAAAAACTGGGACAGATATATAGATGGTGTTAGACATAACATCAACACTATGGTTAGTGATCCCATTAAAATACCTCCATTTCAAGCATTGTTTGGTTGCCAAGCACGAGGCACATTTGATCTGTTAACTATACCTCATCATGGAGAAGATACAATCGAAGCATTAATTTCCACAGCAGAGGAGAGACATGCTTGTCTCAGCCGTAATCTCGAGGCTACGACCCGAGAAATGGTAGAAAGAAGTAACAAAAAAACATTCGATGATAAAATTGCTGTTGGAGACAATGTATTTTTTAAAAACCAATGTGAGAAATGAACTAAATTACAAATTGGGTCCGAAATTTGAAGGTCCTTTTAGAGTTATTGAAGAAAAGACAGGAAACAGATTTGTAGTCTTAGGTGAAAAGACAGGTCGGTCGAAATTAACTCACAAATCTGAACTGAAAAGGGTTGCTTGCAGTAACTAATAATAACATCGCTCAGTTGCATTTTTTTTCAGATTTTGCAAATTGATGACGAAATGTGCTTAATCAGTTTAATGTAACGTTTTTCCCCTTTCATTTCTTCTACTATTTTTCTTATTATGTACGTATGCGCAAACTGCGGCGATTTGGCGTAAAACCAGTAATTATTTCGTGATGAAAAACGGAGTGGAAAATATGGGAAACTACTGTTAAGTTGAAAAATATTATAAGAGGTCTGTGTTGGTAATTCCTGGTAGTTTATTGGGGCTGAGTTTTGTGGCTATTTTGGTGGTGAATTTTTTCTGTGGTTTATAATTTTTGGTGGTGATCTGTGGTTTTACGAGCCAAAGAGGTGGTGATTGTGGTTCTTTTTGGTGTTATGGCTCTTGGGGGTGGCACTAATGCATTGTGGTTTTGTGGGGCCCCTATAAAGGTGTTGTATTTTATGAAGTTATATTCACCAGTGGTTATATTTGGCGGTATATAATTGTTGAATTGTGGTTTTCTGTGGTTTATATCCCGACTAGGTGATTATTGGGGTCTTATATACATGCGGCAGTATCATGAATGAGTACGTTTTGGAGGACAATTTTTTGGTATCCTTGAGGTGACAACGAGGATGTTCTGGGGATAATTTTTGAGGAATGTGGTTCTATAGTATCAGTAAAGATTTATTGAGGATTCCCATTGACGATTTAATAAATGATTTTTTGGGCCATTTGAAGGAATGATGATTTCTGAGTTTACGAGTCTGACTAGACAAGTCCATAGTGCAATTTGAGCACAAGTTGTATACACAGGTGGCTTAATGCTGACAATACTGTGGTGAGACCAATTGTTGATATTTTTTCTTTTGGAGTTGATTACTCAGAGGTTTGCACCGTTTTCAGGAATGTCGATGATGACATTCCATGGGGAGGAATTTTAACCCAACCCCCTTTCATTTCTTTATCTTTCTAACTGAAGCAGAGCCGTGTTACATACGAGTAGCTTTGACATCCATCGCTTTCCAGGTAAAGAACATTCGTAATTTTGAGGGCTATCCTTATATATTCTCTCTGCTTTTGGGAGGGGAGATCTCTGTGTCCCTAAATTTATGTCCTGATCTGCGTTTTAGTAATGATTTGCACATGAATAAATGTTCGGTGGTGTCCTCATCCACTCTGCATATTTCAGACATCGTCCTTAAATTTTCCTCGGAAGTTGGCTTTTAAGTTCAACATATTCAGTCGCGCCTCCTTTTTTCCAGTTCCCTTATGTCCTTGTTTTCCTCGAAGTTATCTATGAACCTCAGCTTCTTCATGTCTTCCAAAGTCTCTTGGATATTTTGATTAATTCTTATCTTTATTTCCCTTTTCATTGCTTTTTTGGCATATTCTCTTATTCCATTAATTTCTATATTATATTTGATGCATATGTTCATCACGCTTTTTGTCCAACATTGCCTATAAGGGGATCTTAATTTATCTTCTACTATTTCTTTGATTAATCTTTTCTCCTCCGAATTTATGATGTTGTGGAAAAGCATTATTTTCTTATATTCAATTTTGTAGGCTACTGGCCACATGCAAGACTCCGCTATAATTCCCCATTACCGCGTGCCCTTAGGTTGTTCATCTATTTCTCGGAGGATTCTGTATTGCATTTTTTCTAGTGCATTTAACTCGTTTTCCGTTAAGTTACTCCATGTCTTTATGTTGGCAAATAAGGTTGGTACCACTACTGTTTCATAGATCTTTTCCCTTACTTCTAGTGCCATATTTCCGACTTTCTTAACGTCCCCATTTCTTCTGATTTCTCTTAGTAGGTACTCGCCTTTTGATTTATCGTGTTAACACTTGCTTCCTTTGATCCATTCAGAGTGTACCATTCTCCCAAGTACTTATATTCCCTAACGCTACTAACTGGGCCATTTTTAAGTTCTGTTCTTATTTAGAGATCAGTTTTCTTTGCTTTTTTGTCTATTACTAGCACTGCTGACTTACTTGGCTTAGTATTAAGAGTAAATTTCTTTGGCTGCACTAGGGTGCGGCAGTTTCCAATTGCCATTTCTATTCCTTCTTTCCTGCTGGTGGGGAACATTATGTCATCAGCAAATATTGGGGACTCTGTTGCTATATTTCTTATAGTGTTACGTTCTTCCTGATTAGATCATTCACTCTGTCACTATGCTGCATAGCTTTGGGCCTTAAATTGTACCTTGCCACACATTTTCTGCTAGTTCCTCCCGCAGGGTATCTTATGACTGCTTTGCCGTTTTCATTCATTTTTCTTATCAACCATGCATCTTTCCAACCTATCATTTCCCCTATCTCTTTGATGCAGTCCTTCAGCTCCAGTTTGTCAAAGCATTTATACGCATCCCAAAACCATATGTACGTTGGGGCTCCCAACACTGAGTTGTAGTCAGTCACTGCATTCAGGGTTAGCAAGTGATCAACTGTGGATCTTCCTTCTATGCCACCACATTGGAACCGGCTAATCTTCTGGTTTATCTCACTCTCCGTTATTTCCATCCTCACTTTTTTAAATACCTTGCTTGTGTTACTAGTGTTGAATATCCCTCTCTTGTTTTCTAATTCTAGTTTGCTTCCTTTTTTGTGAAGTGATAATATTTCCATTTTCTCCCATTCGTCAGGAGTGTTTAACTCCTCGTCAATGTCTCCAATTAAGAGTGCCATACTTTCAGTGATTACTGTAGCCATACTTTTTATAATTATATTATTTATACATTGACTGTCCGGGGTGTATTTATCCTTCAGGTTCATTACCGCCTTTTCCACTTCGTGAATACTTGGCTTTTGGATTTTTCCAGATTTTCCTGTCCCACTTATCGACAGCTTTTCTCGCATACTATTCTCCAGTTCATGACCACACTCACAGCACAGTGGTCAGAGTGCGCTAGTTCAGAGGATATCCTGTATGTAGTTACTATTTCTTTTGTTTCATCTATTTCTATTACCTGGACTCCTCCTTCATCTTCTTCCCTTATCATTACATAGTCAATAATAGTAGACTTCTGCATGTTTTGTATTCTTGTCCATGTTCCAATACATTTTCTATGATTATTTATTAACAATAGTTTGTTTTGTTTGATAAGGTTCAGCAGTGCTTTTCCTCCATCAGTCACTTCTTCCTTATTGTTGGAGAGGATTTTTCCTATTTTGCAGTTAAAGCTCCAAGGATCATTATTTTTTCCTTGTTTTTCTCTGCAATATTTATTTCCTCTTCTATTGAGGAGCACATGCTTATCAGCTGGTCATTTTTGCACATAGTATTTTCATGTGGGGCATATATAACACCTAACCTTATCCTGTAAGTGCCGATATTAATACTGACCCAGACATCTTCATGAGTTGTGTTTCCTTCTTTAGTGACACTTGCCAGTTCATTCTTAATGCCTATTAGGACACGTCCTCCATCCCTCCTCCTGTTGTTATGGAACAAGTCGACGCAGGAGTTCTGTTATTTCATTCTTCCATTGCACACAGTGGGACAGAACAATAATTTTTTGGTCAAAATTATGTTTTGCTTTCACGTCCAATATCATTATTTATCCTTTTCATTCATAAATCGTTTAGAATATTATGTTTACAAGTATATTTAACAATAAGAGTGATGTCTTTACCCTTTTTTGTGTATTAGGTAAAATATAGCGTTAGACTATGTGACCATTATATTTGGATCCTTTATTCGGCGCAGAAAAGATAAGAGAAAAAAAGTTTAGAGCATTTCTATCAAATGCTATGTCTTTGAAGCTTTTTACAATATAATTCATTTTTATGAACATAAAGAATAACATTTTGGGTATACGTTATATTAATGAAAATAGAAATAAAAGCATTTCAAAATAATCTAAAATAACAAGGAACTTTAACTCTCAATAAGACTACATGATACCAATCGAAGATTATTTTGGACTATTACATATTTGCTTTCCTCAGGTAGTTCAGTGTTTGCAGTCTGTCCACTTTTCTTGGGGAGCCTATCATTTGTCTTTTATCGTGATGTTTTCCTTGTGAAAGATTCCCTAAACTTCTTGAATTCTTTATTCTGTGCTTCCTGTATGTCTCCTCAGATAATGTACCAGTCAAGCTGCGTCTCACTGAAGCACCATTAATTAATAACCAATGCAAGCTCTGGGGCATGTAGTAGTACGTATAGCCTACCAATTATTTTTGCCCCATATGGGGATGTTGTATACGCATATATAATGTCAAAGATTAGTTACAGTTAAGGGTAATACAATATAGAATACTTACAATACCTACATGTCTATATATACCTACTCTGTTTTTTTTCATCTGTCCATCTGCCTATGGTGTTTGTGTATGGCAACACTGCGTCCCGGTAAATAGTTACGCTGTGTGAAAGTGTTAGGTTAAATAAAAGGATATCTGGGTGTACATTTGCAACTGAAAAGTGTTTTAATAATTTACTGTATGCGAATTACACCGTTAATATTCGAAATAGGATATTATTATAATCGTTGAATGTAAGCTGAATGTAACTATCTAAAGCCCGGGACGCAGTGATACCATACAAAAACACCACAGGCGGATGGACAGATGAAAAAAAACAGAGTATAGGATGTCTGCAAAAGCCGGCATGGGAGTTATGGAAGTTATGACGGATACAATATAAACAATGTCCCTTCGTCAGTCTTATACAGTCACAGCAAGTCCTATTGTCTTAGTAAGATAATGTAAAATAGTATTGTAAGTAATCGTGCCTAATAGTCAGGACAGTAGTTAATAACATCATCATTAGGGGTTTCTTAGAAAGCGTCATTTCTAGTTGGCGCTTTTCCAGTCGTCTCTATTCTTCTTCTTGCAGAAGTCTCTCTCGGTCGAGGCATTACTTCTTTACTTTTTATTGTAGAAAAGATGATAGAATAAGATAGAAATATTACAATACTGCTGGGGATAGTGCCGTCAGTGCACCTCATGCAGTGCAATGTAGGCATTACTTAAAGTTCTTTGCATCATACCTTAACACCTAGCTGCAACCCTTCCGTTCCTTTTAATGTATACCTCCTTTAATATTCTCTTTATTCCATCTTACTTTACACCCGCTTCTAACAACTGATTCATAATGCAACTTCAAAGTTTTCCTCCTGTGACCTAGTGCTTGACCTCTGGCCTACATTCTATATTCAATTCCATTCAACCGACCCGTTATTTTTGTACGTAACAATGCCAGGGTCCAATTAAACCTTTGAAATTGATCTGCATCGGTATCAAGGCCTGATGACAATTCCAATAAAACCACATAAAGTTTATAAACAAAGGATTGATTAAGGCCAGTCATTTCTGATGCAATTTCTGCAATCTTGATAAAGCTGTGAGCAGTATTTCCATCATTATATGTGTATGAAAAGCTTTATTGCTTGCTTTGCCACCAGTGTATTGTTTTTAGTCTTCTGTCTTTTTATATACTAGCAAACTTACCCATCTACGATGGGTGATAAAATATGGGTGCAAAAGTGAAAAATTTATATGTACTATTTATTCAGCAATATTAAAATAAGGGCAATTTTTATACATACCTACTACAGAACTTCTTTGTACACAATATTATCAGTTTGTCCACAACTTAATTTCAAGTCAGTTGCTCTGCTCATCGCCACATACAGATGGCCATGCGTGAACATGGGTGACGGCAGAAACACACCAACACGATCCAAAGTCTGGCCCTGCGACCTGTTTGCAGTGAATGAGAAGGCCAGGTTGATGGGAAACTGCCTGCGCCGTAACTGGATCGGAAACTGGTTGTCCGAAGGCATCAGAGGAATCCAGGGGATGAACAGACATTTGCTGGTGTGAGGGCCCGTTGCTATCACTGCTTCGATGACGTGGGAGTTTAGCTCCATAATGGTGTACCTCGTTCCGTTGCAATGTCCATTGGCAGGATCGAAATTCCGAAGCAACATTACCGGGCAGTACTTCTTCAACGTTATTTTGTGCACTGGCAGTCCCGATGGATTTAAGTTATTCAAAAAATCTTGCGGATATTGATGATAATTTTCATCTTCTATTGTGTCCGAGCTGAAATATTCACGACTTTCTCAGGGGAAGTGGTACAGAAATTATGTATGAAAATTCGTAACGTAACCAAGTCTACGGGAATAACCAACCTCGTTTCACGGCCAGAAACAGCTCCGTTTCAGGGAATCCCTTCTCACCCCCACCCCCTACAAAGGAGGGGTTAGGTTGGATGAAACCCCATTACAAACCATCTTAGGAGTTCCCACCATAACCCTGCCGAGTTTCATGCCCATCTGACCAGCCGTTTGGCCGTGATTGAATGACAGACAGACAGACAGACATTACGCCCATTATAGTATGATTGTCGATTGTAGATAGTCTGGATTCTTGTAGTAAATCTCTTAAAAGTTGTCTCAGTAGGCTAGAAAGACACGCTGCAGCTTCCTACTTCATTAACACAAATTATATATACAGTTTGTATGGAGGAGTGCTGTAGTAGTTGCATTTGACATTGTTCTCAAGGGTTGCTTGTAAGAGAGAGAGAGAGAGAGAGGTGAGAGTGGCTGGCTGTTTTGGTTGTTGTATCGTTAGGTTGTTTGTGTTTGTTGGAGGCAATAGGAGGGGTTTGGATGGTTAGTGTATTTGCTATGTCATGTTTTGTTTATTTGTTGTTATTAAGATAGTGCGGGGAAACTTTGTGTCTGTGGTTTTCCGTTTTGAGAGAGAGAGAGAGAAAGAGAGAGCGCATAAATGGTGTGTGGGTGGTTAATGAGTGAATCGCTTGTTTGGCAAGAGTTTTGTGTTTGTCTGCTGGCCCAGTCGCCAAGCCTTGCGTGGTCAGTTGTCATTGTGCGCTTTTGATTGTTTTGATATAGCATTTGAAGGCAGTTATTGGTGGTCAGTTGTCATTGTGTGTTTTTTAATATTTTGATATTGTGTAATTGAGTTTGTTGTTCTTGTGTCCATCTGAAGGTTGTTTAGTTTGTGAGTTTTTGTGCTTGTGAGTTATTGTGAACTCTTGATGTTGATTGGTGTTTGTTTGTGTTGTTGAGTTGTTGTTTTAGGTTATTGTGTAGTCTCGGTGTTGATTGGTGTTTGTATTAGAATTGTGGTGTTTGCTGAGCTGTGTGAAGTTTTGGTGTCGTGGGTGTTAGTTTGTATAGGGATTTGTCGTGTTGTTTTGAGTTGTTGTGTGGTTTTGGTGCTTGTTTGGTTTTTTGGTGTATGATATTACGCAGTTGTTGTGTCTCATCGATTGAATCCTGTGGACAGCACAGCGTCTCGCCCTGATTGTGTCAAGATTCCTGGTAAGTAAATGTGTTTGAGATTGTGATTTTTGCCTTGCTGAACCAAGTGTCTTGTTAGTAATTAAAGTAAAGTAAAGGGGAAAGTGTGGCTGGGGAAAATTTGTAAGCCAGGAGTGGTTAACATAATATGGGGAGGTTTTACTTGCTTTTTTTTGTGGAACATACAAGTTTGGTTTGTATTGAGGGTTGTACGACTCTCCTATCGTTCACTTGAGGAAAAGTGTAACAATATGGATACTTGTTGCCACCTTCTGGCAGTTCCTCATTGGTTGGTGACTAATGACGACATCCATTGTACCACCCTTTTTGGGTGGTAATTAATTTCAAGGCTTTAAGACGTTTCCTTTCAGAACTCCAAATTCGGTAAATATCAACAAGCAGTTATTCATTTTAAGAGCTTTAGCCCCATTCTTTCACCTAAATTTAGGAACCACACGTTACATACATACCGATACGCAATGGGTGTCCATGAAGTCCTTTTATAGTTTAAAAAATATTTTAGAATATTCTACGAAAGCCATTGATGAGATATCTTAATCAGATTTGTTCTGTGTCCTCGGAATGAATTCAAATATTTCAGGTACCGTCTTGATGAAAGAGGTACTGTTAAATGAACCCATGAAAAATGGCTACTCCTGAAGGAAAGGCACAATGGATATCATGTTTTTTTGAAAGAAAATCGGATATGCAGACTCAGCGAAACCACAGATCTCAGTATGGAAGAAAACCACAGTCACGTCTGTGACTTCGTGGATGGCGCAAGAAATTTATGGAGACAGGGACAGTGCTGGATAAAGGGGGGAAAGGACGACCAAGAACATCTGAGGGAAACATCGGTCGTGTAAGACTCGTGATCGTTCTCTTACAAACTGCATCCATACTGCTGCCAGACACAGCTACCACGTTCAACAGTGTGACAAAGTCCTAAGCAAGAACTTGCGAGTGTACACTTACAAAGTGTATAACTCATACAGACAGTCGAGCCAGATGATAAACCAAGACGAAAAGAGTTTGCAGTTAACAAGCTGGAACAAATTTCTGAGGATGAAACGTTCCTCAACCGAGTGTGTTTTAGTGATGAGGCAACCTTTCATGTTTCAGGAAACTGAACACATAATGTGAGAACCGTTAGTTGCTCAGTTAGATTGTCTTCTCTGTAATTCTTTTAAGATTATACTAATAGAATTGTGATAGTATATACAGGCACTAGTTAATAATATTATTTATTTATTTATTTTTACTTTTCCTTCTTTAGTAGAACCTGTTGATCACTCGCTTCCCTTGGGTAATAAAGATATTTAGGAAATAATTAAGATATTGTGGTGTCGTATACAAAGCTACTTTTGTAAAGCTATTGTAAAAGAATTTTTTAGGTAGTGTAGGTTCAAGTTCTTCAAACCTTGTAACTTGGTGCACCAATGGAGCAGAGTCGTGGCCCTAATTTATTATATAAAGAATATACAGGTAAAATCTTCTAAAAACCTTCTCAAAAGCAACAAAGCTACAGCTCATCCATTTAATATGCTATCATCCTCATGTACCATACATGAAGTTGTCAAACCATGGCCGTGAGTGCTAGGTGGGGCGTTACAGTAGTCAGGGCTAGGTGGTAGGGTGTCACAATAGTTAGGTGGTAGGGTGTCACAATAGTTAGGTGGTAGGGTGTCACAATAGTTAGGTGGTGGGGTGTCACAATAGTAGAGCAAAGTTTTTTGCAGGAATGTACTTGCAAGTGCAGCTATAAGGTGGCTCAGGTGAGCATTGTGTCCCATGAGTCCTTTGTTCCTTTTGGGAGCGATTGATTACTCTTGATCCTTGGCCACATTCTTGGCAGGTTCGGGTACTTTCCTGTGTAGCGGACACTTGTAGCCCAGCCCGTTCGGCTAGATCCAGCACATTTTAAACATTTATCTGGATAATTTTCCATAATCTGTATAGTTTTTTAGTGTATTTTTAGTGTTGAAAACATTTATTATATACAATAAAATATTACCTTAAGAAACAGACAGATTATTTAATGTGTTCAATAATGGTATGTATAGAAGTAGACAGGTTATTGAATGTATTCACTAATGTTATCCTAAGAAGCAGACAGATTATTTAATGTATTCAGTAATATCTTAAGAAGCAGACAGAATATTTTAATGTATTCAATAATGTTATTTTAAGAAGCAGACAGATTATTCAATGTATTCAATAATGTTATCTTAAGAAGCAGACAGATTATTAAATGTATTCAGTAATATCTTAAGAAGCAGACAGATTATTTAATGTATTCAATAATGTTATCTTAAGAAGCAGACAGATTATTCAATGTATTCAATAATATCTTAAGGAGCAGACAGATATTTAATATAATCAGTAATATTATCTTAAGAAGCAGACAGATTACCTGTATATGCCAATATATACCTATATTTAAGATGTGTAAGTCTCGTAAGTTCCACAATAAAATTCTGAGTTGTACGTGTTTTATTTGTAAAACTCTCATTTCGTTATGTGTATCTTTTCATTTCAGTTTTGAGTTGTATCGTGCTACCAATCCATAGAGTATTCAGTTCTTTTTGCAATCCTTTTGAGTTCTTTGTCGAAGCTTCTGTATGGTAAAGATAATTTTATTGTGTTCTTATAGGTTATTGTGTCTTTCTTCTTCTTCTTCTTCTTCTTTTTTCCTGGTTATTTTCTTGCGCGCCGGCCAACTTAATTAGGATCCAGTTTCAGAATCTTAGAGTGACTCCCCAGTTCATTATACTTTTCCTTCAAAAATGTCAATATATTCGTCCTCCAGCTGATTTCATCATTGAAGCGGTTTCCTTATTCATTTTCAAGCTTTCTCCTTTGAGACTAAATTCTTCTTTTATGATTTCATTTTATGTACGAAGGACTTTTTGTATATTTTCACTTCATCGACATTTGGGTTTTTTCTTGCTTCTTTCTCAACTACCATACCGATAAGTGCGTTTATGATACATTTCGTTTTCTAGGTCCATAATCTCTCGTGTCCAAACCCCCATTAGTCCTACCCACCTGTCAATTGTTAAACTGTGTGTTAGGGTCGAGAAATTAGTATTGGGCTATAGCAGATTCACATCACCCGTACATCTGATGTCTAGGCCAGTCCCTTACGACGCTCCTGATTGGCTGTTGATTAGCCACTCACAGGGCAGGAAACTCAGTTTCTCTCGAGAGTTCATATAGGCAGGATGTATGTTCCACATCTTCTGAGGGATACTTTTAAAAGACGTATCCCTCAGATGAAGTGAAACATAGATCCTACTCATGTGAACTCTCTCGAGAGAATGAGAGTTTACAGCCCTGTGATTGGCTTTTCAACAGCCAATCAAGAGCGTCGTAAGGGACTGGCCTAGATATCAAATGCACGGGTGATGTGAATCTACTACAGTACCCCTTCCAAAGGGGAGCCAGGGAAGCGGGAACCACTGCACTCTCCAGAAAAGCATAGCACACCTATACTAGTCCTAACTGCTTCAATAGGTTTGCCTTTGCAGAGGATCTTGTACGTTTATAATTCCCTATGAAGTCGCTGCGTATCGAGATTTGATTGAAGAATGAATTCGGACGACATGAAAGCTTGTTTTTATTGATATGCAAAGGCCTATTGCACTCGTCTTTGGCTCGCACCTCATCGGTGGTTTGATTTCCATAACATTTGCTTTCTCGCTCAGACTCTGCTAGATGGTGTCTCTTTTAGTCCATCACCTACTACCAACGCACATGCGAGTGCGGTGGTTTTTTTTTTTTATGCTTTTCCAACAAAGAGGAACGGTAAGATTCATCTATATGACTAGAAGGGCATAGAGGTTGATTCTCTCTCTCTCTCTCTCTCTCTCTCTCTCTCTCTCCTCTATATATATATATATATATATAATGTATATATATATATATCTTTTACATGAATTTTCATGCATTTAAATAAATTTGCAACGTAAGTGTACTTATATAATTTGATCGAATAATTCTTTGAGATCTCGATTTTTTATGGATTTGTAAATGCTTTAATGGAACTTTATGAACGTAATAAGTTGGCAGAAACACACTAGACAAGAATAACGGCTGTCCCAAATAGACGCTCATAAGTAAAATCATCCTCCTTTTTTTTTTTTTTTTTTTTAGATAATGATGACCTAATGGTCCACGGTTAGGTAATTTGATCACGCGAAGTATTGACCGCACCTTCCAGTTGTGATGGCGTCATCACGCGTCATCACGCCTCTCTTGTCACAAGATGAGAAATTGGGAATCTCCCGCGGGATATGATTCAGCATTAATAGAAGTTTCTGCAGTGTGGCCTCCCACAGAAGTATTGTGTTTTCTGTTCGTTCGTTTTCTCGTGGTTTATTTTCGGGAAAAGATGGTGTAAAGAAAACAGGTAGCTTTTATTACATATATATTATATGATATATATATTATATATATATTATATATATATATCACACACACACACACACACAGAGGGTTCAAATTCAGCTACACTTTTCTCACACCCCTTTTCGTGTAAGCACTGATGTGCTTCTTGCGCATTATGACTCTTCCGTTTGAGCACTTTGTGAATTTGATTTCACCAACAGTTTACTCTTTTATCTCTGCTCCTTCGAACGCTTGAATTATATACTGATTTCATCAATCTGTCGACCTCGATTCTCTCCACATGTCCTTACAACCTCATTATGCTAAAGTTTTTACATCATCTCTTTCGTGTCTTAACAGTCATTAGCCTTTCAGCCACTTATATTGAGCAACCATATCATCTCGACGACTACTGTCTTTTTGATTTACGCAAACACTTAGACTTTACTCCCATAAAGGAGAGATGGCTCAAATTGTTATCAAAGTCGAAGTACTGATCAGATACAATGCTGCAACTTCGCTGATTAGAAAATCAGTGGTGTAGAAAACATCTGAAAAGTATATATGTATATATATATATATATATATATATATATATATATATATATATATGTATATATATATGCATATATAGTAGAATTTCCGGCCTGGTATACGATGAGATGATTATTTTCTCAATTTATTCCAGATTTTCGTAAATCAGATTTACATCCTGGATTTTAACAAAAGATAAGTTTTAAAAAATATTGTAAAAATGAACAAATCAATTCAACAAAAATAAATTAAAAGCACAATACATAGATAAAAGTAAAACGCTAAGATGCTCAATACATAAAGACAAGGAAACCATTAAAATGTACATGAAACTTACCAAAGACTTGCCAGTTAAAACGAACTACCGATGCTGGTGAACAGGACTGAAAAGTATAACAAAATAAAGGGAAAGAAAAAATGAAAATATAAGATAAAAGCAACTGGGTAGAGCAGGACTGTGTATTTAATTCGGGAACCAGCAGTTAAATATGAAGTGTTACCATTATAAATAAATCCGTTTGTTAGTATGACCAATAATACTAAAGATTTAATATTTATTTCCATTTTACATATTTTGGAATGGTTGCGTATGTTGGATGATTCAGAGCAGGATAGTAGCTTCGACGCTGAGTGCCCGAATTGCACCCGGGCCACGTATATTTATAAATTACATTTGGCGTCATGAGAGACAGAGAGTACGATAACGACAGCCGACATGCATTGAGCTTAATGTGTAGATTTGGTCTTTCTTCTTCTTCTTATTCTTCTTCATCTTCTTCTTCTTCTTTTTCGAACTAGGAAATGAGATTAAAAACATACTGACAGAACGTCGGGTGAGGAAGTGGAGTTTTTTAGCGTGACGTGTGATTAAGGATTAAACAGCCATTTTTCATAGCCCATATTCGAACCATCACTTGGACGAAGATTTTCTTTGTGAGAAACGCAAATTTTAAATATATGTTGCTGGTAGACAATAAGAAACAATGGGTCTGGTCAGTACTTGAATGGGAGACCTCTAAAGGGGCTAGACTTCGTCGGCTCATAAGTCGCTTAATCTCCATGGTGCAAGGAGTATAGGACTTGCACCATTACCTAGTAAATGTTTTCTGAAAATCGAAGATATATATATATATATATATATATATATATATATATATATATATATATATATATATATATATATATATAATACATATTTATATTTTATTTATATACTCTTTCTTGTTGTTGTTTATTTTGTTCTGGTTACTGTATAGAGCTCCAAGAGCTCGTAAGTCATTTGCTAATTATGTATCTTCGGGCAAAACATGAAAACTCACAAGATAACACTATCACTGAAAGGTCATTAGCCCACATGACTCGTGACTTGGCTAATGACTTTAATGAACGTACCGGGTTTGATTCTTCCAAAACATCCAGGTCTTGACCTTTTGCCCCATATACGGAACGCGTGAATTGATGATAGACAGGTTCGTCATGTGTGCGCATTTCATTATTTTAAGAAGGGCATGGCCGCCGGTTTGACGAAAAACTTCAATCAAAATGACAGCAGAAACCGATGAATGTCATTGAAAAAGTCTATGTTCTTAATGGTTTTAGAACTAATCATCAAATAAAAGTGAACTAAAACCATAGGAACTGAGAAGCTATAGCAGAGGAGGGTGACTGATAATTTCTTTGTTATATAAAAAAATTCTCTCTTTATTGGTAGTATATGTTAATAATGCAGGTTCTTATTTCTCTCACATATGGGCTAGTATGATTTTGGGCGTCCGCTGACCCAAAATGAGAGGAAATGGACGCAATACAGATTTACAATATATATGGTTTCTTCATTTTTCCGTCGTTTGTGAAGAGAAGTTATATTTTATTCCTTTTGTTCCTCTTAATTCAAAGACCTGGGCTGACACCCACGTCACTGCTGTGTTTCGAAGAAGAATGTTTAGTTGGTTGTAAACTTTGTCATGTAAGATTAATCCCCAGACATTACGGGTTTTATGGAAGGCTCTGCTGCCACGTAAAGTGTGAAAATGTGTTAGCTTTTTACAGACGTATTACCTTTTTACGGCAGGAAGTAAGGGTTTATGACCGTAAAAAGCCGACCAGGAAGGGAATCTAATATGTTCTTTCTCATTAGGTGTGTGGTTTACTATGTTGACCGTGACATCAAGCAAGATATCGCAGTTTAATCGATTTTTGTAAGCCATAACATCGATCATTTGGTGATGATGCTTCTGTAAATTGAAGTGGTTATTAAGCTTTTATCTCTTCACATCCCGAACTTCTGAAGATTTTGAAGATTCCCATGTCTCATGTTAATGAAAACTAGTAATTATGTAACTACTGCACAGTTCATATTCCAACGAACCAACTCATTAATTAAGCCTTTTGCTGAACTTTGAGTTCCCGAAATATTTAGTGCTTATTGATTTCATGAACCGATTCACTCCCGTTCTCTATACTTGTTCCAACCACCTTAGCACGGACCTTGGTCATGTTTTCATTGGAGCTACTTAACAATAGTTACAAACTTTTTTTACTCCACAGATTGTGGACGGTGCCGTATTTTTACAATTAGACTCATTTCAACTACGTTTTGTGCCTTCGTCAGTTACACCTCCCATGAACGCAAAATTCCATAACTATAACCAGTATTCCAAATGTATTATTCTTTAATGACTTGGTCGCTCACTGTTCATTCCTCCATCATATAGTACTATACGTACCATGAGTTTGACTTCTATTTACTCGTGCAAGTCAGACTCCTCAATGTTCCATCATCGCTATTAATATTTATATCTTACTATCAACAACTTGATCTACATCACTGACCAAGAATAAAGAATGTAGTCCATTCTCTATTCAGTTCACTTCTTCTCTTATGCCTAATGTATATGCACGCAGCTGCAAGTGTAATTAGTAATTAGTCAACATGCAATACATTACAGAGAGAGAGAGAGAGAGAGAGAGAGAGAGAGAGAGAGAGAGAGAGAGAAGGGTGGGTGAGAGGGACGGGTGGTGGGCATAATTTTATACTTTGAGTGGCGATACGAAGATATAAAAAAAATTTCAGTAACGGCAAAAAATCTCATATTTCACTTATTTCAATTTAAAAACGCGTGTTCTTAAGTGTGCGGTACAAATAGATGTAACATCCATATCGTATCTCTTACTTCATTGTAGTTATCAAATTCTAGTATAACAAATTTTATAAGATCCTTTATAGTCTAGGAGCTATGGAAGTTCTGTTGGAATTTTGAGAGCCAGAGATTGTTTGTTTAGACGATTTATACTATCAATAGTGAATAAAAAAAAAATTGGTCACATGGTCTGACCAGTGGTCATTTTTGAGAAATGTCCGCCATCTTGATTTTTCATGGAATTATTTATTGAAAATTAATACGTTTGGAATATCAGGGTGTGGCATGTCATTTTATGTTTTCCCGTATGCTGAGTTCAATAAAGGCATAAAATGAACTTTAAAATTGAAAGCAATGGTTTTTTTGAAGTTCGAAACATCAAAGGAGAGTGAAAATTTTCAAATTCAAAGAATACAACATGAAATAAAAAAAACTTGTTGAAAATATGAATTTTCAGGCGAAGGGTTATACACTGATCTTCGTGATGAATATATGAAACAAAATCCTGCTCTTACCATATCAAACAAATATCAAACAAAGAAAGCAAGTTTGTCTATGCATCTAACGTTGACTATGGTTTGGTTGTAGATAAACTACGGTCTTGTGAAGCTATTAAAAAGTGTGCTGCCATACTCAGTAAAGAGGCCAAAACTATGACTTCAAATTAGGTGAAAATTTTTGTGATGCAAATGATGACCTAACAAGAGCTGAAATCGAGTATGAACAATGTCGGCCAAAGCAGTGGGACAAGTTGCTACTGGCATTAGCACCGCCATTCATTAAATCAGCAACTACTTAACGTAGATGTGATGCATTGTTTCAGGTTGCTTATTTTATAATTCACAATGGATTAAAAAAAACGCTACGGCATATTGCCAATGCTCAAGCTATTCACAGTTAAAGTAGATAAAAAATGCTCATGACGATGTTCAACCGTCAAGGTCTTCGCTAGCAGTATGAACCATCATCAGGGCGGAAGGAAATCGTGTCCCAATACGACATTCAATTAAACCTGCGATCCTTGTGCGTGGTGCTCTGGACAATTTTGATAGAGAAGAAGATACAAAGTCAGGTATGCATGGAATGCATGACACAGTACTAGTTTTATTCCAAAATCGTCGAGGTGACAGAGAAACTAACTGGGATTCGCGTGTATGCAGCACAAAGAAGTGCTTACCACTCTTCATTTCTTTCGACAGAGTAAATAATGGGTGATACCCAAAGAGATTTTGAGGAATTCAGAGGACGTGATGTGAAGGAGAGTGAAGTGTTCTGTTGCTTGTACTGGTTTATGTCTACACTGGTAACACTTCTTAGAGACCTAATTCGAGGTGCCAGAGAAAATAACTGGGATTTGCCAGAAAACTTTCAATCATTCATTTCTTTCTACAGATCAAATTATGAGTGTTGTTGGTGTACTCTATATTATGATCATTGCTTGAAATTCAAAGATCACCCACTGATATAATATGACTTTAAAAATGATCATTTTACAGTTCAATATTCCAGCAAAAGATTCAGCAATGTTGCCTTGGATCGAGCATTAGAACAACACTACAATAAATCAGCAAAGGGATCTGGAGGAATAATTGGAATTACGAGACGAAAAGATGCCGTGATAAAGTATGACTGATTTCCACTCACAAAATGTTTCCTAAAAAACAAAGTAAAATCTGCCACTGAGTCTACACTGAAAGAAACAAGTGATACGTTACTATGGATAGAAATAGCACGTTCCACAGGCTTCAATGCTGAAACATTACTGAGGTGTGAACTAACATCCACATCTTACTACCTGACATCTGATGGATTTTTGAAGAAGCCAGAAAAGGCACAGCTGAGTAAAGAACTTGAAAGTAAGGTTTTAGAAAAAGATGAACTAATGGCTAATCATCCCACACCACAGAACACAGCTGTACTAATTGATTTCATGGCATGTGCACGAAAAGTGTATATTAAAGTATAAAATGTAACCTTTGGAGATTACTTTGACAACTTATAGAGAAAGTTTGTGAGACTTTCAGAGGGCAGCTCGCATAGTGATATTGTTTTTTTTTATCTGTATGAAGGGAAAAGTCTGAAGCACTTGGAACGGCTTAGGAGGAAAACAGTGGATCCTATTGATGTATCGATTAACAGTCCTAGTACACCTCATTCTGTTGATATGGAAACTTTTAGGGCCTCAAGCCAGAACAAAAAGCTTTTCCAAGAACTGTTTATATAGAGTGGGTTGTAAAGCCAGGAAACCACGAAAAACCCGTGTATTTGGGAAAAGGCCACAAGTGACGGCAAAGATGTGCAGGAAATTGAAAAAGGTTGGATACCTTCACTCCAATATGAGTGTGAGGAAGCTGATGATAGGATTATGAAGCACAGAAAACTGTGTCAACAGACTTTGTTGAAAGTCATGATTGCTACGGCTGATAAGGACTTCATGATATGTGCACTATACCACTTTAAAATAATCTATCAAAAAGGTGGCCTTTCAAATATATACACCTTCACAAAATTATTGAAAACATGGATGACCTACTTGTAAACGTTCTGCATGCAGTGCACAGTCTAACAGGTTGTGATACAACAAGCAAGATAGGGACAAAACTCACGGCACTCAAAACTGCTCTACACTCGGGGAAACTTTTGGAGGAGTTTGGGGTGGCTCCTCTTGATGAAAAGATTATATAAAATGCTGGACAATTTACTGCTAAGGTACTTGATTCAGCAAAGCCAAGCTGTGATGGTGTACAACTTGAACAATACCATCAGGCAAAGGAACTCAGCTTTTCTAAACTTTGTCCCCCATCATTAGCAATGATGTTTCTCATCCAGCGGGCATACCTTCAGGGCTACACGTGAATGAATGTGCTGGAGAACCATTCATTACTGAAACTTAAACGACCTCCTGAAATTGTATCACCTTGTATCTGTCGGAAATGCACACGATTTGCCGTTTGTCCTTGCAGAGTCGCTAAAATCCATTGTTGTTCATTTTGCAAGTATAAAGGAATGAATATATTTTTTTAATGTTGAAAATTAATGGGAAAATGCTGTACAACACATTATTAAATAGTGTTTTATTTCTCATTAGTTCTTAAAATCGACAAATTCCAGCAGAACTTCCCTAGCTGCCGTACTATTATGCGTCTACCCATAGTCTCTCTCTCTCTCTCTCTCTCTCTCTCTCTCTCTCTCTCTCTCTCTCTCTCACGTGCTTGTTCGGTGAATTTAATATAGAGGTATCACATAAAAACGTAAACTTTTGGCAGCTTGATTTGGCATAGTTTGTATGCCGATAGAGACCACTATCGAGGTGTTGTTGGTCAAGTACCAGTGTGTGACAATTGCGCATTGTTGACAAATGGCTCTTTAGCACTTAAAATTTGCTCTTTTTATAACGCTAAAGTTTCCATTTCCATAACAATCCCAAGAAGCCTTTATATATTCGTATAGTATATTTGCTGGAATACAGTGACCGCACGTGATTCTAATGGTTAGAGAGAAGGAAATTGTATGAGGGCAACGAACCTTGCGTATCATCTAATCCTAGTCTGAAACGCAATGGTACTACTACGTGGTAGGGAGTATAAATTTGGTTCGTGTTCTTCACCACCATGCTATGCAATACATGCAGAATGAGTGAACTGGGTTCTTCTTTAGGATCACGTGTTTTAACGGCGTTGCTTTAGGGCCTCTGAGAGTGGATGATCACCAAAATGGTGAGCCAATCACACTTGAGAATTCTCGCATGTGACTGGGAGGAAGTCCGGTCCGGTGAAGTGCAGTTGTCTGAGAATTAAGTGGGCTTGGGTGATCGTCTCGTCAGTGGCTAACGGGTTTTAATAACGCTTACACAGATCTCTGGCTTACAGCAGAATTTATTGGCTTAGGTAACGCTTACTACAGAATTTACTGAATGAAAATGCGAATAACAGATAAAATGACGAAATAAGCAGAGAAATTACTCTTCAGTATCATTATTATTACGGCTGTGTCGTCAATGGATGCATAGTTCGATTACTTCCCTGAATAAAAAATGGGCTATAATCTCTGACCTGAAGAATATATCAATAATATACTGTATCTGCGAGAGGAAAATATGTATTGTTACTGGGGCTTAACATTTGTTGACGTACTTTTAGTGCTATGAATCCGTTATAGTCCCTCTCTCTCTCTCTCTCTCTCTCTCTCTCTCTCTCTCTCTCTCTCTCTCTCTCTCTCTTCACGTCCTTTGAAAATTTTAACTTTTCCGTCTGAAGTTGTTGTGCAAGGATCTACTCACGTCAGTGGAGATCTACTGGTTATCCCGGAATATGCGTAATGCTCTTTATATAGTTAATTGTCTCTCCATGTGTATGCCTAAAAACACACCCAGAAGTTTTTGCAACTGATGTAGTTTTTAATTGACAGCTAGACTATATCCTGACATTGAGAATCGCAGGAGAAAATTGCCCAGTACTGCAATTTCAATACGACAAGGAAATCGTACCAACAATAACCTGGGATTTGATCCGAGTGCTTTGAACCTTTGACGGATGAAAAGCATCCACATGTTGGCGCATATCAAAGGGCGCTATACAAGGACCAAAACTTCCGCATGTCGGTGCATATCTAGAGCCACTATACAATTCATATCAACAGCCACTATACAATCCAGAATAAAAAAAACTAAGATTATATTTAAACTCAGTGAATTTCATTTTGGGATTCGGCCGAATTGAATGTTGCCGTTATTCCAAGGCAAATGTTTAATTTGAGAAGCAAGGTGTAATAGCTTATGCTGGATGTTGGGAGGGAGACGCCAATGACGATGTGTATGACGTTCTCACGTGATTCCTCAGACAGTTGGCCACCAATCGCCATGAAGTCCTTTCATGACGTCATGGAAGAACTGCTCCCAGAATGGTGAAATGTAATATAATCTCGTCCCCAGATACTGGGCATTACAAAGGCCATGAAATGATGTTTTTCGTAAACCCCTCTTTAACTGACACGTATGGATTTCCATGCTACTAAAGCACTCAGTGTTCCTAACAGTGTCCTAATTTATGGTAGTACCTGCAGTGAATTGACAGATGTGCTTAATTTAACGGTTTACTCTTAGAAAAAAAGACCAACTTCTTGCCTTTCCTCAGACCGTTTCGAACAATTGGTGCTTTATGACGTATCTGTGACGCAGAGCCGTTCTTACCTAATTATTTTTTTAAAAAATCTATATATATCATCATATGATATATTGATTTGCTTTACAACATTTCGTATGGGCCAGGATAGGTAAAATGACATTTAACCATTAGTCAAACAACCATTTGACAAGGTATATTGGAGGATACGCTATACCGACGTCAGTGATACACGTCACCACTATTGCAGATGGTTGGGTGGCTAAGTGCAGCTTTAACCTCATTTTCTTAAGTAAAAGAAAAAAAATTGAAACACACATAACAATGGACAGTACTTCCGACAATTAGGACGAAGTTTGAAACACTCAGTGCTTTAGTGGCATGGAAATCCATAAATCGCTTTGTCATGCCTCTGGGATTCATAAGCAGCACCTGCGCCATATCGTATTGTAAGCATTACCTTTCCAGGACTTTCCGGACCGGAGCTGACTTAGGGAAGTGAATCATCGAGTAGACAGGATGAACTCTCGAATTCCTAGGGGCAGGGGCAGTCGACCTCGTAACAGCAGATTAATCTGCAGTCGTACTAACATTCATTTGCCAGCCGTGCTCCTGCTGTTACGCTATTTGGATAGTAAATATAGATATATATATGTGTGTGTGTGTACGTGTGGATAATATCACCGAGATTCATTTACACGCATTGAGCTACAAATGCCCTTTAATATCCGACTCGCTCTACCTCGGAATTAATGTTTTCATATATGTTAACCGAAGGGGATTTTCTTAACTGAAAAATTTCCCTTTGATTAACATATATGAAAGTATATTTATTTCGAGGTAGAGTGAATTAGATGTTTAAGGACATTTGTGGCTGAATGCATATATTTATGTAGTGCAAAAACCGCATTTCGGCATCATTTTTATACAGTATATGTCGACGTTTTCCGTGCTTGTAATACGCTATCTTTCTTTCTAGAGTCAACAGTGCTATAAACAATTGAAACACATGAGAAGTGATTTCATTTCATTTTTATCAAACTCATCATTTTGTGTAATTACCTATAGTTTTGTCAATGATCTACCGCAAGGTTTTCAAAACTTGAGCTTTATTTAAATTCGCTTTTTTGATAGGCTAAGAGACTTAGTGCCTTACTCGCTCTTTAAACTCTTCCAAGTTTAGCAATTAGGGTATACGGAAGGATATTGTAATCATTCTTCCATGGTTATGCCTGTTATTTCTTATCGTTTTCATCTATGCCTCTTTTTCAGCCTTCAATTCTACTGGGAACTCTATCATATCTATATGCCGAATGCACAATTATTGTTTTGTTTTTAAAGGAATTGATAAAGAGTTGTAAATATAGGCTTAGAGTGGACAACTTTAGTCCTCTGTACAAGTTGTTTTATTTCACGATCTTGGTTGCGAGACTGAAAAATACTGAAAGATGACACAACGATTTCTTTAGTAAGGTAGAGGTGTTCGTATTGTAGTGTGGTATATACGTGTCTGGGCGCCAAACTTTACAGTACACAGACCTGACAATCATGAGAACCAAAAAGCAGTTATAATCTACTCTAGAATATCAGAGAACATAGAAGAGATATTAAGAGTGAGTCTCATTACCTTTCTTTCCACGTTTCAATAAGACTTGCTTGATAACGCAACTAAGAAAGGTTCAATAATTCGATCTCAAAACCAGTCTTGTTGACATCTGAAGGAATGAATCCTGTATGAAACTAAGAAATCTTGTATAAAAATGAGTGCTGGAGGCCTTAACTTTGCAGTATAAATTATCTTGTTTATACCAGCCTGTGTATTTGTACGTATTTTCGTAGATGGTTATTTTGATATTAATGTCTCCGTCTCTGTTAATGTGTATTCTTTTCAGCTTAATCCGTAGTCGGGGTTGGTTTTTGATGAGTCTTGTCCAGCTTTTTTGTCACGAACGAATCCTTTCATAATATTTGGTTTTGGCAGATGTTTTATGGACGGATCCCCTTCCATTCTTCCCTTTTCATCCGTGCTTGGGACAGGCACTGGTATTTTCACGAGGGATTTGCATTAGCCTACGGTATACTGTTAGCTGATCTTTGAATAGGTTTATTTGAAGAAGAGTGCTGAATCAAACTCATTGTATCTGGTCATCAACTACGTCTAAATTCTTTTTGTGATATTCCCCAGTACTACTGCTAGGAGGCCTGACTATCGCTTTTGTTGGTACTACTGTGTTGGCCGTTGATCTACTGAGTTAAAGGAAAGAAGTCCTACTCTCGTCAAGCAGTTATGTAATCCCACAGGGACAGTGTAGATTGACGGTAGTCCACATAGTGGTCGTTGTACTCCTAGCAACAAAATTAGATTATACGCATAATTTGTTTCTTTATTTATGTATCTATTTGTTTGAATGTTTTATAGAAAGATTACAGAATCTGACAAAAAAAAAAACGTGGTGGGCATCAAGTGATTAGATTCTGGCAGAACTCCCAATCAAAATCATTCCTGAAAACGAAGATATGTCTTCTATTCGGAGAAAGAACATGGTCCCTGGTCTTGCAGATAGGAGAAGAATTCTAGGAGAGAGCTACACAATGTTAACGGAAAAATGTGATCAAAACTAAGGATTTGTGGTGGATGGCCTAGTCTCGGTAGAAGTATGCGATCTCCAGATGCTGTTTTTACTCTTTGCTTAGAAAAGGGCTTAAGAGTGTCATATCTACTGGTCTTGTGCCGCAAAAATTAGTATTAATCGGTATAAGGAACATGAGTTTTCAAAAATTCTGGATGCCTATGAAAGATTTATGTTTACTCATAGCACTAGTTTCACACATTTGGGACCTGGTAAAACATGTTCCTTTCTTTATATATTTCCTGTAGTGCTTTTTCCTGCAGAGCATCAACCCCAACCGAATATTTTTTCCAAAATGTGTCGTTCCGCTTCCAGACAATAGGAGGAGCTTGAGTGTATCTTCGAGGAAATAACTCTGAACCATGATAACTCAGGGTTCCAGTATGTCCAGTCAAAGGGGAAAAAACATATTTGATGACTTAAGATGTTGGCCACAACCAACTTTTAGTTTTTATTGTTTTCTTTCTTTGTTAAAAAAAGAAGACTTCTGACATGTTAATAAAACTTCTATTTCAAAATTATATTTAGTCTCTCTCTCTCTCTCTCTCTCTCTCTCTCTCTCTCTCTCTCTCTCTCTCTCTCGTACAACTATTTGTTCGATTGTTGTGCCTGAGAGTTCATGAGGTGTTTGCGCTTTATGTATTCGGTAGTCTTTAGTACGCACATTTTAAAGGTATAAACTCGAGAATCATTAGTTTTGAATCACATTTTCCCTTTAACATTGTGTAACTCTCTCCTAGAGTTCTTCCCTTATCTGCAAGACCAGGGACCATGCTCTTTCTCCGAATAGAAGACATGTCATCGTTTCCAGGAATGATTTTGATTCGCCATAGATTAGCATAAATAATTCATAGTAAGGAAATATCACTATAATTTGCGTTCAAGTAATAAATTATGTTAATGTTGAACGCTCTGTGAGTCTCAAGTACATATTTTAGTATGACCAATAAAGTCTCGTTATTATCTCTATCAGTAAACCTTTCCCTCTACGAATTCATTAGCCATCTGTGATCTTAATAACCGTCCAAGGTCGCTCTGAGCTCTAGTCTGTGTTGGGAAATGACATGTATTGAAGGGAACTATTCCCTGACGTCGTTCAATCGGTCACGTCAGAGCCAATCATCCAGATCAAGGAATCATCCAGCGGGGAGATGATATTAAGAAAGGACTGAGAGATCGTCCGCTTCGTCGTTTGTTCCATCGTGGATCACTCTTGTTCCCTGATTTTCTGCTCTGTAACTGATTCCCCTGGTGAATTTGAACATTGTGTCCCGATACAGCGCCTTTAAGCTTACGTCAGAGCGGATTCGAACCTTGGCTTATTGTAATTGATGACTACGAACACAAATGTATGTTAAATTTAGTGATCTGTGTGTGTGTGTGTGTAAGGACTTCATGACGATGGATGTCATCCTCTTTATCATGGATGCAGACAATTCACCTCGAAATTATTGCCATATGTCATAATAATGCCCTCGGAATCGTAACTGATCAGCAGCCACTCGGTAGTCCAGAGACAGACGTAGGAATCCTCTGATGGAGTCTGTAGCAAACACGCTGTTCTTGTGAATGCTGACGGGGGTGTTGTTCCTCGGCCAATTCCGTCGATGTTGAGACACGAAGTTCTATATTTGTGCACTGTTCTGTTATGTCTTAACGGTTGCTTTAGTATTTATTCACACATTTAGATACCGTTCAGTGACAGATGAAATTCTCTCTCTCTCTCTCTCTCTCTCTCTCTCTCTCTCTCTCTCTCTCTCTCATATATATATATATATATATATATATATATATATATATATATATATATATATATATATATAACAAGTGCAGACTACTTTCATTCATTCCTCTTCGCACTTTTCTCTCCATTTATTCACATTTATTCAAAATACACTTATAGCTCACTTTCACACCCATTTTTAGTGTCGGTATCAAGATTTGTTTTAATACATGCACCACGAAGTTAATTCAGACCGTTGTAAACCAAAGTCCTAGCGTTTTAAACGTTTGTCTTGCCTATTTGCACTCGTGTGCATTCGAATAGTTGCTGAGCTCATTTAAAATCCAACTAGATCTTCACTCCATCAGAATTGTTGAATCTATTGACGTTTATAGCTTTCGAGACTCGTACTAAGTAGGATCGGGCAATAAATTCTTGTACGGTTCTGCATCTCTAGCTTTTTTCTTTTGAAGAAAGTTCTCTAATTTATAAGCTTAAAATCAGGCATTTCTCCTCACATGAACATTGCGGTTGATAACTTTGTATCGTACATATCGATGGTATTTAATTAAACCTACTAACGGTCGCCATCTATTATGTGTGTTCAGTTTCTGAAACGTGAAAGGTTGCCTCATCACTAAAACAAATTTGGTTGAGGAACTTTTCATCCTCAGAAATTTATTCCAGCGTGTTAACTGCAAACTCTTTTCGTCTTGGTTTATCAATTGGCTCGGACGCTTGCATGAATTCCACTTTGTAAGAGTACAATCGCAAGTTTTTGCGTAGGACTCTGTGCACTGTTGAACGTGGTAGCATCTGGCAGCAGTACGGATGCAGTTTGTAGGAGAACGATCAAAGGCTTGTCTTACACGATCGATGTTTCCCTCGGATGTTCTTGATCGTCCTTTCCCCCCTTCATCCAGCACTGTCCCTGTCTCCATAAATTTCTTGCGCCATCCACGAAGTCACGGACTTGACGGTGGATCTCTTCCATGCTTAGATCTGGAGTTTGCGTCTCCGATTTTGTTTCAATAAACCATGGTATCCATTGTGCTTTTTCTTGAGGAGTAGCCATTTTCCAGGGGTTCATTTAACAGTACCTCTTTCATCAAGTGGATACGTGAAATACACAAATGCAATGTGATTAAAAATCTGAGCATTTAAATGTGATTAAGACATCTCATCATTGGCTTTTGTAATATATGTTTTAAATTGTAAAGAGACCTTTTTGGCACCCTGTATATATATATATATATATATATATATATATATATATATATATATATATATATATATATATTAGTGTGTGTGTGTGTGTGTGTGTGTGTATATATATATATATATATATATATATATATATATATATATATATATATATATATATATATATATATATATATATATTATGCTTTTAACCAAGTTTTTCTTTTTGACAGTCTTCTTATAATGCTAATGCACCTGTGAAACCTGCTGCTTGTAGGAAACCTTTCAGCTATTTCGTGTACTCCTCATCTCGAAGGCTGAAGTTTTTGGATGAGAGGGCAAAAATAGCTAATCTACTGCTCTGTTTATTTGCTCTTAATTCGACAGCTGCATCTGCCTTTCACTAATGGGTAACATCAGTGCTTTTGCTGATCATAAATGGAACTACACCCCAATATACAGATGAATACAATGTAAAAGTATCGATTAAATACAAGAATCCGGAAAGAGACAATTAACATATAAATTCACACAGCTCGGAAAGTCAATTTTACAGACCAGGACACTCTTCTTCAAGTAGCATCAGAAGTCCGCAACGTCAGTCTCAGGGAAGCTCCATTGGCATGCAGCTAAACTTGTCCCAAAGTTACCGTATATATCGAGAGACTTGAACACCCCCGAATTTCAATTTGTGGACTACGCTGGTCCCAGAATTCTTTGATCCCATGGGGCGCGGTTATCACAAGGTTGGCTACCGGGGGGTGGGGCAATTGGGGTTACTAAAGTTATAACTGTGGTTTCTTTTTCTTTGCGAGAAGGAGACCTTCTTCATTTGATTCCCCCCGCCGATTCGAGTCTTTTAGCGATTACGGTTTTCGATAGTTGTGGGCAAGGTCTATAGAATATTGTATAGATCTTGGGTGTGTGGATATCAAGAACTTGTGATTTGGTGTTCGTATATCAGATTAATGTACCGGTGCTTGTATATAATTGTATGTATATATATGTATATATGTATATATATATATATATATATATATATATGTATATATATATATATATATATTCAAATGAGCCCATAAAAACGCCTAAATATAGAGAGAAAATACTATATTTCAGAGACTGCTGTCTCTGAAATATAGTATTTCTCTCTATGTTTAGTCATTTGTATGAGGTCCTTTTATTAGATGGAATTCTATTGTAACAGAACATTTTTACTTTAATCCATTGATTATAGAATATATTATAATATATATATAATAATTAATATTATATATATAATAATTACTATATATAGAATTTTTATTTATGTATAACATAATTGCGTGTGTGAATATGTGTGGACGTGTAGTATTTGTATGTGTGTTTCTTATAATAGTTTCATGTAAATTATTCGCGACTTTAAGGAATATTTTTGTTCTGTTTTGCTCAGTCACGAGAAGCTTAAAAGGGCCTTTGAGGTTTTTTTTTCTTTTTTTTTTCTTTTGGTCGTTCGACGGCTCGTCTGTCTTTCGCTCGTTATCTTCGTGGCATTTATCTTTATATATATATATATATATATATATATATATATATATATATATATATATATATATAAATATAATATTTATGTATCAATAATTTGTGTGTGAATATGTGTGGACGTGTATTTGTATGTGTGTCTTATAATAGTTTCATGTAAATTATTCGCGACTTTAAGTAATATTTTTGCTTTGTTTTGCTCAGTCACGAGAAGCTGAAAAGGGCCTTTGGATCTGTTTTTTTGGGGGGTCGTTCGACGGCTCGTCTGTCTTTCGCTCGTTATCTCGTTTCTCGCTTACATTGTGGGAACCTTTCGGCTCGTTTTGTATTGGCAGGACGACTTGACCTACGGCTTTACTTTGAGAGAGAGAGATCACGTTAGTCCTTCCCATGATCCTTTACCCAAGGAAGGATTTTCTTCCTTTGGACCACCGCCATCTTGAATTCAAGATGGCGGTGATAGGACCCGTGCAGTGGATTACAGAAAACCCCGTGACTGAGCATAACAAAGCAAAAATACTACGTGAAAGTCACGAATAATCATAAGTTACGAATAATTTACATGCAATTTTACAGTATGTTGTTCTGCTTCTCTTTCTTTACATCTCCTTAAACGGTGTTTACTAATTATGTCCTTAACACGGAGGATAACATAATGTACAAAGGATAGGTAGAATTCTGGACAGACGCGCAATTCTTCCATTATAAGAATCTGGATTTTTAGTGTATCTAGTCCCCTAGTTTTCTTTAAAAGTACAGATTCAGTATGTGCAGTTCAGTGCGACAGAAAATGCCACAAAAGACTAGGTCTCCAAAAAGGACAACGGCGGTAAAGATTCTGAATTCCTCTATGAAGTCTGTACAAAACCGCGATGGAACTAGAGAAGTCTCCTATTCAAAGGCTAATGGTGCTGCATAGGCATAAATTCTGGAACTGAGTCATTTACTCGTAAACACAGACTGAATCCTTTTGACTTTTTCATAAGAATAAATAAAACCTTTTTCCATAAAGTTTGATATTCGTTTTCGTACTCCAATGGTCAAGCCATGATGCCACTCCTGCATCAAAAGTTTCTATTCCAAACCGCAGTTCCATTTAAGGAAGGAAATAACGGATTTCATAAACGATCATTTTCCTCTCCCGGTTCGAAAGCAGAGACCGTCAGTGGCAGCTGAAAGCCGGAACGTATAGGGAGCTAAATCCTGTTTAATGGAAAACTGCTAATTAGCAAAATACGTTCCGATTTGTTATGGACATTACTCTCATTAACCTGTAGGTGAAATGATGGACTATTGTCGTTTTATTTACAAGCGATGCAATGGTTGCCCTCAAAATTCGGTCTGTGAATTTTATTTAAAAAGACAAAATAAGTTCTGTAACGACAGCGCGACGTGCCAGATAAATGACAAACAGATAATAAAAATAGTTTATCGTCAAAGGATTTTGGCACGTTTACTTGGCAACCAAGATATTCAAAAGCGGTAACAACAGATAACGGAATGTAAAACGATTTTAATAATAATAATAATAAAAAGAATTACACTAACACCAAATTAATGCGCACGACATTCGGTAATTATTCATTTAACTTCCTAATAAAGTATCAATTGTCATGACCGCCAATGACTATTTTCAGAAGGTTGCTGTTATGAAGGTCATACGGTTTTCCATTTAGTTTATATTTTCATGAACTGCTCTCTCTCTCTCTCTCTCTCTCTCTCTCTCTCTCTCTCTCTCTCTCTCTCTCTCTCTCTCTCTCTCTGTCAGCTTCATTACGTGTTCGTTGTCGCAACCATAGATCCCTTGTTGTCTGAAAGTGGCAGTCGAAAATGGAAAATAATTTCAGAGTAAAATAATCTGCTTCGCGTCATTCGGGTATTGTTCGTTATTTTCACTTTCAAATTTGCCCTTGTAAATGGAATGTTCATTTACGCCATTTACGAGGATTGTCAGCTTTGGAGTGAACTGATGCTATTTTTGTAGTCGTTTGTGTTCCGAATATTTGTTTTTCTCTTTTGAAACTTGTATTCAGTTGGGACAATGTCCACACCGGCGACTTTTTCGTCAATGTTTATTTTGACGGAATATTTAGATCGCCTTTTTTTTGGTGCACTGGAGCAGATTTGGAGCTGTTTTAGTCCCCTTTATATTATATATATATATATATATATATATATATATATATATATATATATATATATATGTGTGTGTGTGTGTGTGTGTGTGTGTGTTTGTGTATGTATACATAAATATATGTATATATATATAAGACAAATTCCATGAAGGAAGGAGATACGGTGGAGTTCTGGAAGGCCTTTCGACAAGAAATCTCCTTTTCATCATTATGTCATCCGCATGTGAAACTTCCGTCATTTTTGCCTTAAGGTATAATTTCTAGCTCAGTAATCCTGCTTTCAGACCAATAAATTTCTTTTATTTCTCCGGAATGGGTTAGTGCCATCAGTCACCTTTATGTGGTGCACTGTAGGCATTACTTAAAGTTATTTACAGCGTCCCTTCAGCCGCTATCTGCAACCCTTTTCTCTCCTTTTACTATACTGCCGTTCATATTCTCATCCATCTGACTTTCCACCCTCTCTAACAATTGTTTCGCATTGCAACTGCGAGGTTTTCTTCCTGTTACCCCTGTAAAACCTCATTTACTCTCAAGTTCCTTTTCGTCGCTAAATGACCTCATATGTTCCAGCGCTTGGCCTTTGGCTAGAATTTTATATTCCAATTCCAGCAATCTTTTTAAAGTTGTATTCTCAGATCAGCATCATCTTGTAAAATAGTTTTATTACCGTAAAAAGATCCGTGTCCAACTTTTGCGTAGTTAAGTGTTAGTTAAGAAATATGCGACCGAGTAGACTGATGATGATGTGTATAGCCACATATGACAAGAGAAAATACTGAGGAAAAATATTCAGCATTGGAGGTACCACCGGAGCCGGGGGAGGGGGGGGGTGCTTCACCAAAAGCATTCTGAATCAATAGGTCTGCCTGTTGCTCGCCATGAGCGCGAATGCATTGAAGGTCGTTGCATGTTAACATCAAAACTTTTAATTCTGCAATTTCGTCTGTATATTTAACGCAAATTTAGTTTGTGATGAGTTATTGATAGAACAATAAATGTAAGGAGGAGTTTCTTGGTAAAAACTGTTATTAATGCGTTGATTTAATTTTTTCATTTTTGATAAGTGATCTCTTCCTTCTGCACTTTCCTTTACCTTCTGTTACTTCTTTGTAATGAACGCCATATTCTTTGGAAGCTTGCATTTCAAGTCAGTGGCCCCTGATGCCTTTGTTCCATAAGAATTGGCTTCTTCTTCTAAATAATAGTAATAATATAATAATACTATGCATTTAAAACGTGAAGGCAGTGTTGCGCAAAAATTTTATTTCCAATACTTTTTCTTTAAACATTTTTCTCTTCCCATGCGCTATTTTTTTTTACACAAAAATAAGGATAATACAGTAAAAGGTACCCTTTTACTGTATCATATATATATATATATATATATATATATATATATATATATATATATATATATATATAATATATATATATATATATATATATATGTATATATATACACACATATATATACGAGTATATATATGTATGTGTGTGCGTGTGTTCCTCTGATTTGCTCAGACGATAATAATGACGTAATCCCAATGGGAAAATCATCATTTTTTCTTCCAACTTAACCTTGAATTAAAATGCTGTATTTGAATTTCCCTAAAACTGATTTTACCAAATATTTTTACCTCTGACTTTTAATGGTATCAGTTCAGTGGCAAATTAATATTCATACTAAAAACCTGATGGCCGTAAAAAAGAAAAAAAAATATATATATATATAAATATATATATATATATATATATAATATATATATATATATATATATATATATATATATATATATTCACTGCCGATGGGGCTTTTGTGACTGGTACCCACTGTTGTCATTAAACCGATAGTGACGTCATTCACAAATACCACGTGACCTTTCGGAAAAGCCACATGTCACTGGCTGATTTGACATGAGTGATGAGACTGGGTGATGTGTAAATACCAGCGTGATGCACGATTAGGTATCGGTATGGTCGGGAAAGGGGAAAGTTTTTGTTGGAAAGAGACAGCCAGGGAAGAGTAGAAGGCAAAGGAATGGAGGTACAAGAGAGAGAAAGAAGCAGATAATATGAAGAGAGAAAGAAAATCTTTCTTTATCGCCCATTGTCAGAAGGAACAGAATCAGTCATTACTGTAATTAGCTTGTACTACCGAAACCATCGTCGTTCGAGCCACAGCTACGTAAATAGCAATTAGCGCATCTCCTACTATATGGCTTTTTTTAATCAGTGAATTCAACGAAACAGCAGATGGGTGGTAGTCTTTAATTACATGTCATCTTGAAAGGCTTTGTTTTAATTAAAAATCATTTTTCGCGTCTGGTGTCCTCTCTTCCTTTCCTACTGAGAAAAGAAGTGGAAGTTGAAATAACGGGAGTTGTTTTTTTTTTTTTTTTGTTTTTCGTTAGATTGCTCCAATAGAGACTCCTGAAATCAACTGTAGCAAGTCTACCATATGTATTCATAATGAGGATAATTTCATTTGTCTAGAAATGAAGTATTTTTAACATCATTATTCTACGTGAACTTAGGTTTCCATAAAACAAAGCCAGCAGACAATGAACTACCATAGCAAACTTCCGCGGAAAATTGCCGTAAGATATAATAGCCATGATAAAGTCATATTGGATGGAGGTGGCCCTTATTTTCCTGGGGCGCAGCATACCACTTTCTCATAGATAATGAGCAGAAAAGAAGCTATGATTCAATCCTGTCACGAATAATATATATTCATTGACATGTTTTCGAATGGTCCATGATGAAGCTATAGCAGCTTCACATCAACCGTGCATTTGATGTCTAGGTCAGTCCCTTACGACGCTCCTGATTGGCTGTTCATAAGCCAATCACAGGGTTGGTAACTCTCAGTCTCTCTCGAGAGTTCACATGTGTAGGATCTATGTTCCACCTCTCCTGAGGTATACGTCTTTCAGAAGAGGTGGAACATACATCCTGCCTATGTGAACTCTCGAGAGAGACTGAGAGTTCCCAGCCCTGTGATTGGCTTATCAACAGCCAATCAGGAGCATCGTAAGGGACTGGCCTAGACATCAGATGCTCGGTTGATGTGAATCTACTATAGTATATCGAAGAGTTTTTACCCTTATTTTTTCTCCCTTTCTTTCGTGTTTGTAGTGCTATTCTCCACTGAGGTCTGCGGTTGCTGACTCTCATATCTATAATCCAGTTTACTTTGCCAACTCTAAATGTTGACTTGTGGCATAGACGTATAGTGAGTGCCGTATGCTTATTGCATAAAGTGTACTTCAATGACAGTGTTTTTGTTGGCAACACTATGCATGGTTGCGCTGCAGACGGCACGTTGTTGTATAGTGTCAGGTTTCATACCAATCAGTTTGTCAAGAGTTTTATTTTGGCAGCGACTAAATTGTGGAGTAGTTTGTGTAGAGAGGTTGTGGGATCTTCTGACCTTCACATTTCTAAGGAAGGAGCAAACTCACTCGCTTTTTGGTTATGTCGTGTGAATTCCGGTGCGCCGGTTTTATTTAATAAGCGCTCATTTATTTTGCTATTTCCTACAGCTTATACCTTTCTCTGCAGCCTGATTTCCCTCTGGAGCTCTCTTGGTGTATCGGTTGTTGACTCTGTCCTTGAGGGTTTCCAGCTAAAGATGTAAAGAACAAAAAAAAAAGAAACGAAAAATTTTTTTTATTGTAATCACTGCTCAGACATACCAGTACTGATTTGAAATATACACTGTGACTGTTCATGCAAAATTGGACTTTACTGAAAGATAATGGGGTTACTATGAGAGACGATACAGACCTTTACTTCTTCACCAACACACTAACATACATTTACGTATATATTTAATGTTTATTATGTGTGTAAGTTTGTGATGGTTGTTCATCTTATCCATCTGCACGTTGAGTTTAGGAACTAACTGAAGTTTACACTGCGTTTTTTAAAAGATGTCAGTTCTGTGCATAGCTCTTTCAATTCGAGTATGTGATTTGATGGCTTCAGGTTCTATCGTTCACATCCTCTTTCAAAATAGTGCTGGTATCTAGAACTTGATTTTAGGAATGGGATTTTCATCAATGAGAAGTTTTGGAAGACTTCGACAACAAGAGGGAGGCGAGGAGTTTTTTTTTATTTTATTTTTTTAAGATACCGGCCGTCAAGTTTTCATCAGTTTGGGACTAGAATTTTGATTAATTTCTGAAAAAATATTTATATATACGTATATAGATATATATATATATATATATATATATTTATATATATATATATATATATATATTCCTGGGTGTGGGAAAAGTTTATGAGAAAAATTTAAAAAAGGAAAGAATAAACAATAGTAACCTCTGGATTTTTTTTTTTTTGTTTTTTTTTTTTTTTTTTTTTTGAGATTGGAAATAAAAGTCAGCAGTGAAGAGATTGAGGTGGATAAGACGACAAAAAGGTACAGCATTAGTCTTGAGCTGCTGTGAGTGTAGTAGTAATACCTTATATTAAAAACGACAGTTTTATCTTTGTGTTCCGTCTCACAAGTCGCCACATAATAACAACCATTGTCACAAGGGTCATCGTATTCTGTGGTCGCGATTTTTTAGCGCATATCCGTGATCCCACACTTAATTGACTGCCATGAAAGCAGTAGGAAACCTGCGGCCTGAAGTTAAACGTATATCGTCATATTTCTTTTTCGACTTGTGATTCATCTGAAATATGTGTCATTTTTATACTCTTTAATGATTCATTGTGATTGGAGTCAAGAAAAAGACACGTTTTTAAGTTATAATTTTTTAGTGCAAAGTAAAGCTACTTAGGACTGCTGATTAAAGGGCGATAATCTGTGTAAGTAAAATATGTCAGATCCCGTGCAACGCAAGTGAATGCGATTACTCTTATGAATATCATTGTGTTGTTTCATACTCTGCTTCTCTTTGAATTTCTAAAACAGCGTTTTTCACAGTTATCAACATTATGATAATGATGATGATGTTTGCAACTTGCTGAGTAGTGCTTCGTGATACTTATCAATCACTCATGTTTTGTAACTAACTGCAATTAAATCCTGTTGTAAAAAGAAATATTTGAATTCAAATACTATAATAATTCATACTCTGAGTATTATCTTTCAAATAATGTTAATGTTGACTGATAATTTTTTTAAATGCTTAATTTTGTAGGTTTTGATTTTGTCATTCAAATCACTTCATGAAGGCATTGCGACCAACTCTATATACAGTCTTTGTTGGAAATCGATAAAATTTAATATTTCCTGTTCATATGACTTTAAATAAACAGCTTATTGTATTATTATGTGGCAATGGTAAGTAGGAAACTTTACATTTTTCCTACGTGATTGCTGAAGTCTTGGCAATAGCATTCGCAACAGTTTCAGCCAATACAGCTGTAGATCGTTTCATTTCATACAATATTGACCTCTCATTTCCATTAAGTCGTGGCTGCAGAAAGGTTTAATTTTAACAGTTCAGCACCATCATGCTTAAAAATGAATATAATTCATGTCTATAAAAATAAACTGTAGTTAATAGTGTTCCGAACACGTCTTGTTTAACACCTCTAGCACATTCTCATAGAAGTATGAAGTGTCATTTTCAACAGGTACTGTGCTACCACTTATGAAGGTTAGAACTAAGAAAACCGTCTTATTTATCGGTCCTGCATGACATTCGCATGCCATGATCCCAGTGTCATCGTCTCCGAAGCACTTCCCCGATCGACATCCGTTCAGTTGCAGCTCAAGTGATTGGTATCGAGTCACTAGATACCCAGATCGGGCATCCGAACATCAAAATCTTTGAGGAGGACTCCTATAGCGTCCTTTGGGCTGATTGGCCCAGGGCACCTGGTGTAGGCGATTTCACACTGCCGCGATCCTGTCATGCCGTCCAGGTGGGAAAGGGCCAAAAGGGATTCCGGTCCCAGGTCATTTCCGCTCAAGGTCAGAGTGTCCATCGGGGTCCGTTTTGAATTCGTGGTGGACGAGGCGTTGCTGTTATAAGCAGATGGAAGGAAAGTTATGAATGTGATGCCAACGAGAATAGAATAGCTAATATGACGTGGCTTACATATTACAGGGAATAAAAGCGGGAATATGCATGGTTTGGTAGGTGATGAATAATGCAAAATGGAATCCTCTTTATATATATACATATATATATATGTGTGTGTGTGTGTGTGTGTGTGTGTGTGCGCTTGTATGTGTATTCACACACACACACACGCACACACACACACACATACACACACACACACACACACACACACACACATATATATATATATATATATATATATATATATATATATATATATATATATATATATAAGGTAATTATTTAATTATATCTAACATTAACACACTGGTCACTGACATATTTACTCTTAGCTGCTGAACTGTGGAATACCTTCTGTGCATAAGGCTTCCACATCACTAGCTGTTCCATATACTGCACACAAGGGTTCATCAGCAGCATATCGAACCACGCTACACATATACGGCTCCGGGCACCTTTATCGCCACACACAGTTTCTAGTTCTCAGGATATCAAACTATGAAGCTTACTATGCCGTTTCAAAACATTCTGTAACTTTGTGTCTAAAGATATCCTGTTCTGCTCCATCTCATCAGAGTTCCTCATTGGAGACGGGTGGGTTACCCGCTTGCCTACCGGATTTGGTAGCTCGAGTTCGCTCCCTGCTCTGCCAACGCGGAATTAGAGGAATTTATTTCTGGTGATTAGAAATTCATTTCTCGATATAATGTGGTTCGGATCCCACAATAAGCTGTAGGTCCCGTTGCTAAGTAACCAATTGGTTCCTAGCCACGTAAAAATATGTAATCCTTCGGGCCAGCCCTAGGAGAGCTGTTAACCAGCTCGGTTGTCTCGTTAAACCCAACTTTCTCTATCTCATCAGAACGTCAAATAGCTTTTAATGGCTCTCTCTCTCTCTCTCTCTCTCTCTCTCTCTCTCTTCTTGTCTTTTCTCGAAATAGTCCTTATATTCTCCTGACTGACCCATTAACTTTACCTTTCAGTTGCTTCTTCATATGGCTTTTATTTTTCATATAATATTTCTCCCATGAAACCTTCCTATGGGACAATAAAATTCCTCATCTCCCTCCAGTTAACCATCTCAGTCATACTGACGCCTTTATTCGTCTTTGTAGTATTATAGCCAACACGCACATACACACACTAAATATATATATATATATATATATACTATAGATATATATATATATATATATATATGTCGTGAGTGAGTGAACGAGTGCGCATGTAGTATATATAGGTAATGGATATGCAGATAGCCAAATAGCAGTGCTCTCTCACACAGCCCGATCACTGTTTTGTTATGGGAATGCCATCAAACGTGAAAGCCCCGTAAACTGTTCCTCTCTTCCTATCAGAATGTGCCTCCGTTCCATCCCGTTCATCTTCCCCTTAGCTTAGCTGATAACTGAGATTCCCCATAGACGCGGCAAAGCACGAATAACGGCTCAAGCGTAATGGGTCGTAATGTATTGCAGACGTGCCTGAAATACTTGGTTAGGTGGTGCTCGAGCGAGTATAAGGCGGAGCGTGTGTTTAGATCGCCGAAGTATAGCAGAGTGAAGGAGGGTATAAATATGGCGGGGAGATTTCGGGGGCAGAGATTTATTTATTTGTTTCGTTGTAATCCCCGCAAGGGAAGGGCGATTAATTGCTCCTGTCAAACTTGGCTGTAAGGGAAAGTGTGTATAAGTAAACCAGATGGACGAGGAGCAGGAGAAAGATTAGAACACGACTCCGTAGAAACGATATTTTGCTCTACAGGAGAAAAAAGGTGAAAGTTCTGTAAAAATGAGATCCAGGGAAAAACAGCAGTTTTTACAAGAATTAGGAAGACGGAAGTGGTCGAGTTATAGGTAATCGGTGAATTAGGTGGAACGTGATGTCTATTTGGGTTTGAGAATTAGTGAGGCATCGAAAGAGCAAGAACGAAAACGTTATTCGAAAATATTAATGAAAGAAATAATGACTAAGTCATAGGTGAATGTTTGGTTGTAAATTATCTAAAATTTTCAAAGGAAAGAGAGAGAGAGAGAAGAGCACCCAGTATGACATATATTCTCTGCAGAGGACGAGAAGGAAAATACAACTTTAATGAATACGTTTTGTTTCCTTGTAATATGAGGTCTATTTGGAAAAGGAGAGTTTGCCTCGAAAGCTTAGATAGTTTTGTTTAAGCAGCTGAAAACCAAACAAATGCGTTGATTTGACTGGGATGGAAATATAAATTTAAGGGAGAAGAAGTACAGAAAAAATAAACAGATGTGGATGCTCAATCAAAGCAAGCCGAAATACATAGTGAGCGATAGAGGATATTGAGGGGATATTTCTTATAATAAGAAAAATGCATATCAAAGCAAGAATTGAAAGGGTGGCGACATCTCTCCTGCAGCACAGAGACAGTGACGTCAAATGATAAAAAGCTTGAGGCAAACGAGTCACTGAACAGGTCGAGGGCAGGTATAGCATAGAATCGAGTCTTACTCTTTTTGGAACAACAGAGAAATCAGGCTTCATTTCTATGGTCAGCGATGTCCTAAAATATGTTAACTTTCATGGTCCTGGTCTTCGAATGATTATCGTTTCGTTAACAGTTCCACACCAGGTTAG
>NC_061108.1:20847149-20893213 GCF_015104395.2 Macrobrachium nipponense | reverse complement strand
CATCCCTCCCATCATGCATCTTCTATACGTACGCGCTGGCGTCCCTTAGCTCGGCCACTCCGCACCCGAAACTTTATCGTACGCAATCGGCATTCGTTCGCTCCAACGATTTCGTTTAGAAACATAAATTCGTTAGTGATTTCGTTGCAGTACATATTATCGTGTTGTGCGAAGACTGTATTATTACGTATTTGTGTAACTTTACGTAAATTAACGTAGTCATGGGTCCCAAGAAAGTTGAAATTCACGGAAAGAAGCGCATGCTGTCTCTGGAGACAAAGATGGAGATCATAAAGAAGTACGAAGCTGGTATGCGATTGAGTGTGATCACAAAGGAATACGGCCGTAATCCGTCGACAATAGGCACCATCCTTAAACAGAAGGATGCCATCAAAGCAACTACACCATCGAAGGGCATCACTATTTTGTCCAGCAAGAGGAGCCATGTGCACAACGAGATGGAACGGCTGCTCCTCATCTGGATAAAAGACAAAGAAATCGCTGGCGATACAGTAACGGAGACAGCAATCGCTCACAAGGCCAGTGCTATTTTCGGCGATTTGATTGCGCAGGCGGAAGACGACGGAGGGGAAGGGACTTCAACGCCAACCCCAGAGTTCAAGGCTTCGCATGGCTGGTTCGAGAAATTTCGTAAATGGACTGGCATCCATTCGGTGGTGCGTCATGGGGAGGCTGCCAGCTCGGACACGAAAGCGGCCGAAGCATTTACGAAGACTTTCGACGAGATGATGACCAAGGAAGGCTACAGTTCTCAGCAAGTCTTCAATTGTGATGAGACTGGCCTTTTTTGGAAAAAAATGCCTCGTCGGACGTACATCACGGAGGAAGAGAAGAAGCTACCCGGGCATAAGCCTATGAAAGACAGGCTTACGTTCGCACTTTGTTCAAACGCCAGTGGGGATTGCAAGGTGAAGCCCCTACTGGTGTATCATTCTGAGACTCCTCGAGCCTTGAAGGCCCAGAAGGTGCTGAAGGAGAAGCTTCCAGTGATGTGGAGGGCTAATGCAAAAGCCTGGGTAACGAGGCTTTTGTTCACGGAGTGGGTAAATCTGTGTTTCGGACCGACTGTGAAGAGTTTTTTGGAAGAGAAGCGCCTCCCCCTGAAATGTCTACTGGTGTTGGACAATGCCCCTCCCCACCCTCCTGGCCTCGAGGAAGATATCCTAGGGGAGTATTCCTTCGTTAAGATTCTTTTTCTTCCGCCCAACACCACCCCTCTCCTCCAGCCAATGGACCAGCAAGTGATAGCGAACTTTAAGAAGCTGTACACGAAACATCTTTTCAAGAGATGTTTAGACATCACCAATACCACAAACCTCACCTTGCGTCAATTTTGGAAGGAGCATTTCGACATCGTCATTTGCATCAGACTCATTGACCTAGCTTGGCAGGAGGTTTCGAGGCGAACCTTGAATTCCTTGTGGAGGAAACTCTGGCCTGATGCCGTATCCGCCAGAGACTTCGAGGGATTCGACGTGGGCGAAGCTGGTACTGCAGAGTCGGAAACAGTTGATGATCCCGAAACTGTTTTGGAACCAGATCTTGATGAGATTGTTGCACTCGGCAAGTCCATGGGGCTGGTCGTCGACGAGGACGACATCAACGACCTTCTCGAGGAGCACCAAGAGGAGCTTACGACGGATGACCTGAAGGAGTTGGAGGCCATGCAACTAAAACGTCGTTCAAGAGGAGTTCTCTTAGCAGCGGCGAGGAAGAGGAGGAGGAGCCTATGACAACGACAGAAATTAAGGATATTCTAGGCGCTTTTCATAAAGTGCAATTGTTTATCGAAAAAAGACACCCCGAAAAGGCTCACACAGGTCGTATGCTTGCGCAGTTCGATGACGTTTGCTTGAGTCGTATCAGGAACATTTGAAAAGTAGGCAGAAGCAATCTTCCTTGGATCGTAATTTTTTAAAGAGGCCTTCAGCATTAGCAGGAGTAAGCAAAAAGGAAGAACCAACGTGATAAAAAAACAGAAAGTTGAAAGCAAAAAGGAAGAACCAAGTGATGAAAACAGAACGTTGAAAGCGGTGATGAAGTTGAAATTCTGTTAAAAAAAAAAAAAAAAAAAAAAAAAAAAAAAAAAGCCTACGTAAAAGTAAAAAAAAAAAAAAAAGAAAAAAAAATGTTTACGTAATTTCTAGATTTTTGTAAGTTAAGTGTTACAGTTTTGTTAAGGTGTTTCGTAAATTTTAGTTTTATGGTTTTTCTTAAATTTTTTGTGTGTTTTCATAAAGTTAAGTGTACGTACGTACGTACGTTATCTGCCGTTTTGTCCTCCTCCTCCTCTGCCGCCACTATTGGAGATAGCCTCACTCGAAAGGTAAGCTTCCACATTTTAACGTTACAGTAATAATATTTCTTGTACACTATACACTTTATTTACAGGTTTTCGATTTTATTCTTAATTTAGGTATTGAATGGTCCAAATTGTTGTAGTATTTCATTGTTTATAGGTCAATTTAGCTTTATTATGAAATTTAATGGGTGGGGTGTTTTTGGAGGGCTTGGAACGGATTAGCCATTTTACATGTAAAATGTGTTCCAAGATACGAAAAACTCATTATACAAAGGCTGCCTCGGAACGGATTAATTTCGTATCTCGAGGACCACTGTATATATATATATATATTATAATATATATATATATATATATATATATATATATATATATATATAAAACAGGATTTTCTTTTTACTTTTTAAAAATATTTTCTGTGTTGCCATAGCTCATTGGTAAACAGATTTTGCTGTTGCAAGCTGACTGGATTTATAATGCCTGTAACATTTCCTAGTAATTTTCCTCAAATTACCACAGGTTTTATCCCATCATGGAACAGCAAGCCTGCATGGTTTCCCTGTGGTCTTAGGTGTTGAATTTTCAGCACTATTCAATATTTCAGAGTTTGATCTTCCAATGTGTCGCAACTAAGACGGAGCAGAAGGTCCTCTCCCCCTTCGACACAGACAACCCAGAACTACAAACGACATAGTACGCAGAAGTCAAATTCATTCATGAGTACAACAGTAGAAGAGCCTGTGGCTTCCTGCTCAGACTGGCTTCTGGGTCTCCTAGCCCTTGTATTACCACAGACGGGGGTTGCCATGTTCCAATCATGCAGACTGTTCTGGAGCAGGTAAATTCTCTCATCTGTGGATGAGGCAACTCCTTCAAGTTGCTCCCCCTTCTCTTCCACGACATAAACGTTTCAATGTTACGTCCAACATTTCGTTACAAAGCAGGTAGATCCAGACCTAGTTCGTCTAGGCCTGGATATTTCTTTTGGGTCAACTTCAGGCGGGGGGCAGGCACCTCCTTTACCAACCAAGAGTTGACTACAATGGAACCGACTTCTGCAACAGCGCTCCAGGTGGTCTGTTAGTTAGATTTCTGGTTGACTACAGTTGGCAAGATTTCTTCTGCTTCCTTGTCTAGCAGCAGTAAAGAGGCCACCTTTCTTAGACTGTTGCAATCCAGAGGCAAGACTATCTTATTTAGCCCACCTAACAGCAAACATAGGGGCTAATTGGGTATGAGGAGAAGATATGCTGCCCTCTCCAAGATCTCCTAATTTGTTAAGCCTGACTACCTTGACCCCAAGTACTAGAAGTGGCAGTGGGCATATGAAGAACGGACAATATGACTGTCTGGGCCTTCAGGCTGTTATTAGGTCTTTGGAACCTTCACATGCCACTGTAGGTAGAGCTAAATCTCAGTCAGCCGCTTACCCATCTGCTAAGAGATCTCAAGATATGGCAGGTCCTAGCAGGGGTTGATAACCTTTGCCTAAATCTTCTAAGAAAGCGATTCACCAGCGTCCCTTTCAGCTCCTTTCCACCAAGCCTGGGAGAGGAGGCAGAGGCAGGGTGGAAGGAGGGAGATGCTAGAAGAGGCGCCCCTCCCCACTCACTGCCATCGGTGGAGGTAGGGTGCCTGGCAAACCAGTGGGGAACATGGCAGTGGCATGGAGCCACTAGTAGTAGATGTTATGTGGGTGAGATATCTACTCCCCTTCTCCCTTCAAGTTTCCTCCTTCCCTCTCCAGCTCTCCATTCCATCAAAGAGCCTATGTTCAGGGCTTGCTGAAGGATCTGGCTTTCCAAAAGGAAGTGAAGTTAATGATGAAAAAAAGGAACTGTGGAAGTTGTGAAGGATTGATCCCCAGGTTTCTACAGCCAGATCTTTCTGGTACAAAAGGCATTAGGGACTTGGAAACTGTCTTAATCAGAAAGACTGTTTGAGATGGAAACATGGCAACATTTCGCACAGTTCTAGCAGCCATCAAGACGTCCGACTTCATGCTAATGATAGATCTGAAGGATGCATACTTCCAGATATCAGTCATCTCGCAAGTTCCTTCACTTCACTCTGGGAGAGACAGTATAATAGTTCAAGGTGTTTTGCTTCTGCCTCTCTACTGCCCTACAGGTGTTCACGAGTGTGTGTGTCTACTGACCTCGATGGGCTTATTCACAAGGGATCAGAGTCTTGTGATATCTCAAAGACTGGCTGGTCTTGGAGAGTTCTCGAGTAAGTTAATTCAGGATGGAGATCATCTACTCAAATTTTGTCACAGCTTGGGGATAGTGATGAATTTCGAGAAGTCAAATCTTACGCTCAATCAAAGAACACTGTACCTGGGCATGCTAATAAACACAGCGCAGCAAGGGTCTTTCCATCAGATGCATGCATTGACAAATTCAAGACCACTGTAGGGTCCCTCCTTTTCAAACAAACACCCAGCACATCAGTGACAAATCATTGTGGGTAAACTGTTGTCCCTGGAGAAGCTTGTTCCGCACAGACGTCTCCACCTTCGATCCCTTCAAAGGAGACTGAAAGAGTTCTGGTCCCCATCGAAGTTGTGTCCCTTCATGCTCCCCCTCTGGAGATAAGTACTTCTATTCTCAGATGCATCAAACGTGGGTTAGGGCGCACATATGGAAGATCATCTGACTTCAGGTGTGTGAATATAAGGCACTCAGTGGTTTTTATGTCCGACAATACCATGGTGGTGACATATGTAAACAAACGGGGGACTATTCTGCCATCAACTTCACAATTTGACAGTCCAACTGCACCAGTGGGAAGTGACTCACATTCTGTGGAACTTTCATCCATACAGTACATCCCAGGCAAGACGAATGTAGTGGCAGACAAGCAAAGTCGTCAGGGTCAAGTGCTGGGGACAGTGTGGTCACTACACCTGGAGGTAGCAGAAAGGTTGTTCCTTCTGTGGGGAAGGCAATTATCGATCTTTTTGCAACCCGGTACAACAAGAAACTGGAGGATTTTTGTTCTGTCATTCCAGACCCATGAGCCACGGGAGAAGATGCTCTGCAACACCCTAGGGACAATCTGGAAATATATGCCTTTCCTCAGTTTTGCCTGATTTATCAGGTGATCAACAGGGTAATGATCACTCAGAAACCCTAGTGGCTCCCTTGTGGTCACACACCGAGTGGTATGTCGAACTGCTAGCCCTGCTGAACAAGGCATCAAGAGAGATTATCTCCTGACACAACCACCTTTGTCAACTGCACAGAGAAGTTTCACCAGTCTGTAGGGTCCCTCTCTCTCCATGACTGGAGACTATACAGTATCTCTTTTCTGGCTATCTCTGGAAATCTTCTACCAGGTGAGGGGCGCCTCAGTGGCATGGTCAGTATGGTCTTGGCCTGCCACCTCAGTGGCCACGAGTTCGATTCTCTGACATTCCACTGAGGGGTTAGAGATGTGTATTTCTGGCGATAGAAGTTCACTCGCGACGTGGTTTGAAAGTCATGTAAAGCCGTTGGTCCCGTTGCTGAATAACCACTGGTTCCATGCAACGTAAAAACACCATACAAACAATTTTGTCAACTAGGTGAAATGGGCCATAACCTTCAGGAACAACCTGCCATTTCAAAGGGTATAGGAGGCTTGTACGTTGGTTTGTCAAATGACCTTCACCACCACCTACCTATGGGCAACATCCTTGAACACTTTTACTTGAGTCCAGTGGAGGCTGCTGAAGTTATGTAGCTCAACCCATGCCCTTAGTGGTACAGGTATCTTGCTCAAGATATTTTTGACCTAATTAATTTGGCTAGGGAGGTCCATACATTAGAGATGAATACCTGTCCTCTGTTGGATGTTATATCACCCAGAATAAAATATCTGGCCCAACAGTTAAGGAGTGCCTTAGCAAAGGTGTGCGCCATTTCTCCCAACATAATTATGTACTGACTGGGCATCATGTAAACTGTTCAGTTGCTGTGCAGATTTATCTGCATGATGGAATTAGGGGTCACACATTGTTAACATAAAAGAGAACAAAGTGCTGTTTCGTCTGAGGAAAAATGACTGTGTATCAGCTTTGTGTGTCAAAGCTAACTTAATTTTACTTATCTTCCAGATGGATTTTTGTGCCACTAACTAGTTGAGGGTGAATACTTTCCCTGAGAGGATTGTTTTGTTGGCACTAGGAATGTCATGGAGGATGGTGCATCCAGTCTTGCAAAATGGAACATCTTCCTATGATAAATGTACAATATTCATTTTTTTTTTTTTTTAATCTTGAAGTAGACCCCATTACATAATTTTTTTCTGGAAAGTGCATTTTATCTGGCACTACATATGGCATATGGTATAGTATATGCATCTTTATTTCTCATTAGGGAATGTACATGCTATGACAATAAATTAGGATGGTGAAAGGTGTACTTAAGGTACAAGTCTGAATTGTGTGATATTCAGGTGTATGGAAAGAGTCCCGTCCCCAGCAGCGCGCCGTAAGCCAAAAATCGTTGTAACCAAAAGCATCATAATTATAAGAATATAAAGTTCAGCACCGTAAATCCAGGTTATGGCGCCGTAAAGGGGGTAACTTGGAAAAAAAATATTTCAAAAAAATTTTTTTGCAGGGCATTTATTTTGTCTGCTTTGCAGAGAACTAATAAAAAAACTGAATGTGGGGTTTAACTCCCATGAAAGTGCCACTTACTTGCCTTTAGGAGTACTTTGTAAAATTTAGAAACCTAGAAAATGAAATTTTTTATTTATTTGTATTTTTTATAGCTGACAAACCTCGGGTCTTAACATTAAGATTGGCAGTGCGAGGACCTCTCAGTTTACAATGCAAATTCCTTTGACAGTGCACAAAGTGCACAAAGTTGTTAGTCGACTACTTAGCATGTATTTGCATAGAACATCTTACCATAGGGCATCCCCTTGGGTTATCCTATTTTCTTCTCCGTTCTGCCTGATCCATCATGTACTAAAATCTCAGGATGGCCCTAGTAGCTCCTTGTGCCCCCAAGCGGACTAGTTCCCAGGTTTTTTTTTTCTCTTCTCCCAGCAGTGCTGAGAGAGATTCTACCTTAGCACAATCATCTCCACCATCCTTGTGTGGAGAGTACCATCAATCAGTAGGATCTTTATTTCTTCATGTCTGGAGTCCGTCCAGTATCTTACAAGTGAGAGATCTTTCTTGCAGCAGAGACGCAGATGTATACAGCTACTTCAGAAGATAGATGTACAGCTACTTCAGAATATCTTTGTCAACCGACTACAAGGGCAAATGAGCCATCTGTTGTGATTGGTGTCATAGAAGGAATTTTTCTCCACTCAGAATTTCTGTTCAGTAGATAATGATCTTCTGGATCTTTCTCAGAACAGAGGAAATTCTTTCTGTTTATGATGTCAAGAGCTTCAGGGATGCCTTATGATTAGTTCATCTGCAAAGATGTGGAAATCACTTCACCCTGGGAATTCTCTGTGTGGTTCAAGAGCTTTGAGCAGTCTTGTTGACCTAGGGAACTGAAACCTCCTATATGGGACCTTACTCTGGTACCGAGCAGTCTCACTCGAGCTCCATTTGAGCCCATGTCAATTATTCTACATACAGGGAACTGACTTTGGAATAAATTTTCCTTCCATCCTTGGCTACCTAGGAAAGAGTTGGAGAGCTCCACGGTCAGGATTATGACAAACACAAGGGGTTGGGGTCAGTAGTTTTCGAATGTACTGGAATTCGTGGGCAAGACCTAAATTCCCTCCGTTCACGATGACAGATTTGCCTCCATTTCCATTCCTTCCGGTACGGAGTTTGTTATCAGCAACCTTCTCAAGTTACTGCTTTGCCCCATCAGAGCACTGCATTGTTATCTAAAGCCTAGGTGTTGTAGACTTTTTGTTAACACGAGCCAGGCCAAAAAAGAGGTGTCTTAGAACTGAAGCACGAAGACCATTCAACAGTTTACAATGAAGGGACGGTCACTGATACAACAAACAAAATGTGGGAGCACACTCTTTTTGTAGCATTAACTGAGAAGCTCTGGGTGGCCTCCAGTTACAATAGTAACTTAAGGATAAATTGAGGGAAAACTATACTATTTAACCGAGTTTTGAAAATACAGATATGCATGGCCCTCCTGCTTCCTAAGTATATCCGGAAGTCAAAAATGATTATAAAGTACATATTTTCCTGTTTTCTATGCAATAAGGGTATTAATCATCAATGATATAATAGTTCTGCTATCTTTTAACCAATTTGAATTAAATGATAATCATAATAACAAATCCGTAGCATAATTATTTTTTACACTTAAATTCAATTATTACCCAAGTTGAAAAGACTGCATTCCTTATGTTGGTTCTACTCTCATAACAGAGGACGAGTTTTTATACAGCATCATCATACCCATTCAAATTTGCTAGGCGTAGGAAGGAAGCCATGTTGAAATATATCTTCAGCAAAACACAAGCTCAAGAAGGTGGCTTACATGCATGAAAGGAAAACATGTTCAATTACTGTACTACTTATATATTCGCTGTAGCTGTACCAATTGCTTCAGGAAAAGAAATGACTTCACCGATCCATTCTAAAAACAATTCTGGATACTATCGAGGCAATTAACCAACATATCTGAAGAGAATATGAGAACTTGATCGAATGGTTTCATTCAACATAATTGCTCATGGTGTGTACTGTACACTACTTGGTTATCTTAGCAGGACTGAATACTGTATGTAGTTTCCTCATTCAAATTAATGTCCATCACATCGGAACCTTTGGTGGATTCAATTAGGCAAGATCTTTGGGGACCAGTAGTTATGGACTTTCCATGGCCAAGGCAACTGGAACCAACTCCTTTAGTTGTGAGATAAACTAGGGCAGCTAGAGAGTGAGAATAGCCACTTTTCATTTTATTTTCACAATCCTCCACTAAGCTGAGGAACTTGACCCAAGCAAGGGATGCTTACACATCCAACATTGCTCAAAGGAACCTCATTCTGTCCATTAGCTAATGCCTTGCATCTAGTTACACTCTACCTTAATGTTCAGCACACCTGTAAGAATATTTTCCCATCAACAATAGAATGCCGACCACCTTTTGACTCTTGAAACAAATTAAATATGCACTTCTTTGTCTTATCTTAAGCAGAATATGACTAATATGTACTGAGATGTATCGCCAATATGCTCTAGAACACATTCGAAGAAAGGGAAACCAGTCCATGACATATACAGATAGCTCAAAAAACAATACTGGAGTAGGAACTTCAACTTTCTCGAATGATAAATTAATCAAAGTAGGCCTTCCTTTAATATCATCTGTGTTTACTGCAGAACTCTCAGCCATACAAGCAGCCAGCAATTGATATATTAATAGAGGTGAGCAATCTCTTCCATAATTTTCAGTAATGCTACTGATGCTATAAAAAAAGTAGCAATCTTTAAATCAATTTGTCCTGGAAATCCAAATAAAAATCTGTCCACTCCAATCTGGATTATTAATAAGTTTTTTGGACTCTAGCACATGTAGGAATTGAAGGGAATGAAATTGCAGATTCTGCCACTAAATTAGCATGCACTATTACCCCCAACAATTTCACATGCCCCTGTATCAGACTGGATAGCATCTGTCAAATCTCTAATATATCAAGATTGGCAAACAGATTGGTCTTCAGTACCATTATCAAACAAGCTGAGAAATATAAAATCTGGAGTATAACCACTGGTTTCAACACCCTTTGGTTTTGAGATCCAACAATGTCAGGAATTCTCGCTGGAGGCAAAGATTTCTCACTTAACAAAATTATCATGTTCCTAAGCGAAGTCGTTTTTTTTCTAGCAAATTTCTGGTTTTTTTTTTTTGCCTTGTGTTAATTCCTGGGAACCTGCCCAAGAAGAGCCTTTGTAAGACCTTACAGACCTAACATTTTGTTCGGGTTGCCCCAGGTCCCTCAGTGTGAGGCACCTCTAATGTCTACCAGAGAGTTGCTAGTACATCTTCCGGTATATTTTGCATCTTCCAATCTTGGATGGTCTGGGATGCAGTTTAGATATTTGTCGAGCTTATTCTTAAACACATCTACGCTCACTCCTGATATATTCCTCAGATGAGCTGGCAACGCATTGAATAGACGCTGCATTATCGATGCTGGTGCGTAGTGGATTAATGTCCTGTGTGCTTTCCTTATTTTTCCTGGTATAGTTTTGGGCACTATTAATCTACCTCTGCTTGCTCTTTCTGATATTTTTAGTTCCATGATGTTTTCTGCTATTCCTTCTATCTGTTTCCATGCCTGAATTATCATGTAGTGTTCTCTTCTCCTTTCTAGACTAAATAATTTTAAGGATTGTAGTCTTTCCCTGTAGTCAAGGTCCTTAACTTCTTCTATTCTAGCTGTAAAGGACCTTTGTACACTCTCTATTTGTGCAATATCCTTTTGATAGTGTGGGTACCATATCATATTGCAATATTCAAGTGGACTACGAACATATGTTTTATAAAGCATAATCATGTGTTCAGCTTTTCTTGTTTTGAAGTGCCGTAACAACATTCCCATTTTTGCTTTACATTTTGCCAATAGAATTGCTATTTGATCATTGCATAACATGTTCCTATTCATCATCACACCAAGGTCTTTAACTGCTTCCTTATTTGTGATTGTCTCATTATTAGGTCCCCTATATGCATATAGCTTTCCTTCTCTGTCTCCATAATTTATTGATTCAAATTTATCATATAGTTTGTTAAGGTCTTTTTGTAGAGCGTTCCTATCTTCATCACAAGTAATTTCTCTACTTATTCTTGTGTCATCAGTGAAACTACTCACTACCGAATCTTTAACATTACTGTCTGTGTCTTAAATCATAATAACAAACAGTATTGCAGCTAACACCGTACCTTGTGGCACAGTGGATATTACCTTGGATTCATCCGATTTCTCATCGTTTGCAATAACTATCTGTTTTCTGTTGTGTAAAAATTCTTTTAACCATCTTCCTACTTTATCCACGATATTGTGTTTTCTAATTTTCTTCGCTAATATATTATGGTCTACCTTGTCAAAAGCTTTTGCAAAGTCTAGATAAACCACATCTGTTTCATTTCCGCTTTTCATATTTTTGAATATGTTCTCACGGTGGACTAACAGTTGGGTTTGTGTACTTTTTCCGGGTACGAAACCATGTTGACCTATATTAAACAAATTATTTTTTATTAAATGTTTCCTAATATATTTCTTCATTACCCTTTCATACACTTTCATAATATGTGATGTTAGACTCACAGGCCTATAATTACTGGCCTCTAGTCTTGATCCACTTTTGAAAGTAGGGGTAATATATGCTAATTTGTGCTCATCATAAATCTTGCCTGTATCTACACTTTGTCTTAATAATATTGCAAGTGGCTTTGCGATAGAATGAACTACTTTCTTTAACAAAATAGCAGGAACTCCATCAGGCCCTGCTGCAGCTCCATTTTTAATTTCATTAATAGCCTGCACAATATCAGCTTCATTGATATCTATGTCAGCTAAATATTCACTATTTTCGTCCCTTACTTCTATATCATTATCTTCATTATCTATTCCAGGGGTGAATTCTCTCTTATATCGTTCTGCCAATATGTTGCAAATTTCCTTTTTTTCATTCGTTAATCTCCCTTCAATTCTTAGAGGGCCTATTTCTATTCTTTTATTCATTTTTTTCGCGTATGAGTATAATAGTTTGGGGTTTTGCTTGATAGTTATTAGGGTTTTTTCTTCCAAGTCCCGTTTTTCATTTTCTTTTGATTGTATAATCTTTTGTTCTGCATTTTCTATCTTACTTTTTAGTTCTATAACTTTCCATGCATTTTTTTCTTTTGCAAGACCTTTTTTCCACTTTCTGATTTTCTGGAACAAGATCCTTCTGTCTCTTGGTATGCATGACTGATGTTTACTTTTCTTCTTCAGTATATATTTATCCACTATTTTCTCTAATATTTCATATAATATCTCCATATTTACCCTTATGTCATCACTTACGAAAATGTTATCCCAATCTTTGTTTAATTCTTCATTTATTTCTGACCATTTTATATTTTTACTGTAGAAGTTGTATTTTCCATATCCTTCCCACTTTTTCATTTCTTGCTTATCTCTGTTTTCACTTGCTTTGGAATGGACTGTTAATTCTATGACATTATGGTCTGAAATACTCGCATTATAAACTATTTCTTTAACATAATTCATCTCATTCACAAATACTAGGTCTAAAGTATTTTCCTTTCTTGTTGGCAGGTGATTTATTTGTTGAATGTTGTATTCTAGTAGCATATCTAATAGCTTTTCGAATTGCCTCTTATCTTCTGCACTACTATTACTCTCTTTTTTTATATGTATAAGTACAACCACAATCTCCTATTCTTCCTTTCCATTCCACGAAAGGAAAGTTGAAGTCTCCAGATAGGAGAATAGTCCAGTCCTTGTGATTTCTACATATATCATCCAATTTTTCTATTATTAAGTCAAACTCTTTAGTATTAGGAGGTCTATATATTACTATGTTCATTGATTTTTCAGTGATCTGGTTAAACTAATCTTTTATCCCATCCTACCAGTAAGAATATCTCAAGAGGACATCCATTTTACAGATACACCACCCAAGTCAGACCTGGCTATCTGAGAACTCTACTATAAGAACAAAGCTGCTTCTAGCTGGTAGCACGGACTTCAAAATGTCAAAAGGATGCAAGTCAAAAGGATATAATGATTGTGTTCATGACCAATTTTGTAATAAGAATAAGGGAGAAGACACAGAGAGAGAGAGAGAGAGAGAGAGGAGAGAGAATCAACTCTATCTTACCTCTTGAAGATGTTGGGCTGCAGCCTTGAGACATGTCTATTGCCACCGCCACCTTTCAAGTTTCTGCCACGGCCTTGAGGCATCCATCTCTTAAGGCCCGTCCACACGGCCGAGCTTCGCTCGACGAACTTTGTTCGTTGTGACGTCAGAAGCGGAGAAAATGCGGCAAAGTTCTGACTTTTCCCACTGTTTCTCCGCTTCTGAGGTCACATCGGACAAAGTTCGTGGACCAAAGCTCGACCGTGTGGACTATATAGATATATATATATATATATATTTATATATATATATTATATATATATATATATATATATATATATATTATATCTATACTAACAATGGACTTGTCATGCATCAAACATTGCTCCAAATGGTTTCTGTAGTTCTGTAGCAAACAGCCTCTAGTTCCAGCAAACTATCTGGCCCTCTACTTTTAATGGATTCCCCATGAAGTTACTGTGTAAAGGAATATGACTTCTCAGTTTCTCCAAGATTCAACTGTGGACAGCAACACTTTTCCTGTCATACAGAAGGTTCCCAAAGACTGCTTTGAGTTGGGTGAACTTAAGTAACTTTGAAAGCAGAAATAAATCAATATATTTGATAAAAAGGAATAAACTGAGTTGTGACTCATGAGAGCAGGTTCAACAATAAAAGCTTCTGCCACAGTTTGAACATCTGAAGTTTACATAATTTAGTCACGAGCTGAAATACAACTAAAATACTAAAAAAATTTAGGGTATTAAACTTCATTAAAGAAAAGAGAAAAGACTGTTAAAATGAACTTATACCAAGTTCCATATGGTACCTCATTAAAGAAAACAATCGCCTCAGTGGCGTGGTTGGTATGGTCTTTGCCTGTCACCTCGGTGGCCGTGAGTTAAATTCTCGGCCTTTCCATTGAGGAGTTAGAGGTGTGTATTTCTGGTGAAAGAAGTTCTCTCGACGTGGCTCAGAAGTCACGTAAAGCCGTTGGTCCCGTTGCTGAGTAACCACTGGTTCCATGCAACGTAAAAACACCATACAAACAAACAAACAAACATTAAAGAAAAGAGAAGACTGTTAGAATGAAATGCATACCAAGTTCCACATGTTCACTGCATTGTCTGGAAATGTCTGGATGAAAATGATACGGAAAGATTTTCAAAATCATTTACGATGAGCTAATTGAACAAAGGTGCTAAAGAATAATTTAAATTATGGAAGCAGAAATTTAATAAAACGTAAGTTTTCCCAAACAAGGGACTCTACTCAGAGTAAAAGTACGAAAATATTTTCTACTTTTTACTATTGAATGACTTAAAGAACTTTTATATAAGAAAAAATCTTTAATTACTTCATTTACAGATTTTCATACAATAAAAAGGGACAGACTGGGAGAGGGGGGAGGGGGAGGGGGATGCAAAGGCATAAAACTACGAATAATCATACTTTGATTTTTGTCTGGTTTAAATTCATTCCTCACCATTTGTAAAATGCAATAATTTGAGTTAATCTCCATTAAGAGATTCTGCACCTTATGTCTACGTCTAGGAGATAGGATAATTGTAAGTACAACAGAGTGGCATCATTTGCAGAACCAACCAGCTTGTTTCTAAGCCCCACCACATATGAACATTTAACATAAATACTGTAGAAGTGAGCCAAGAACATGACCCTCAGGAACACCAGGAATACATCTATTATTTATCATAGTATCCATCGACAACTCCTCTATGCAATCTATTTGTTACAAATTTAATCATAAAACTGAGAAATGCACCCCAAGTTCTGATTAATCAAAGTTTGAAAAAAAGGGCCTAATGAATAATACACCCAAATGTGACGCTACAGTCAAGAACAATGATACAATTTTACGGCCAGAATCTGGGTATTTCTGTGAAATTAAACTGCCACGCCTACAAAACATGAATAAAGGAATTTTGTACAAGAATTTTTACCTGTTTACCAGAAATATTCAACAGTTAAGCAGGGAGTTAAAATTACAAAATTAATTACATCATATCCTCGATTTGCAAAACATGTATTCCAAGTACATCAGCATTTTAATAAAAATTAGAAAATTCCATGAAAGCAAGGTAATTAATCAAATGCAGAATTAAAACAATGTTGACTACTTATATAAATAAACAAAATTACTGTAGATAAAAGTGCATTGCAATGAATACAACTGTACACATCCATATGCTAAAAACATTTTTCCCCAGTAAAACACACAATTCAATAAAGTTATGTAATACCAACCATTAACGCACTAAGTTCTATGCCCTGCCTATTAACTCTCCTCGCTAACAAGGAACAACAAAATAATATCAGCTCCATGGCAAACTCAAAAAGCATTGTTTTCACTGCATCACACAACTATTCAACTCATTATGCAATTTAACTACCTCGATATTACTCTTTTACTTTCGGGTAAAGACTAATTTCTAAAGTTCCTTCATTTCACCAGTTCAGCATTTTCCTTGTACCTCCTAGCATAGTGAACCCATAAGCTGAATACATTCCTGTACAAGTAACTCTCATTCTCTTTACTTGGACATGTCTTTAGCTGTGCCAACCTGCTGTTCAACATATTCGGGTTGTACTTCTGAGGATACTCTACTCCATTTTGCTATTTATTAATCATACAGGCAACTTCTTTTGCTATTTATTCATCATACAGGCAACTTCTATTGATAACAGATACCTGTCAGTTTATCATATCAAATTATCGAATGGCTAACACTAACACACTGGTCTGTTTATTAAGGCCATCAGGGGCAATTTTAATATAACGTACTCTGCATTCATTTTCTTAACGAAGTTTATTGAGCCGAGAACAGCAGCCTATAATTAGACATAACTTACCGGAAAGAAGCTGAACAGACATTTAGTGTCTTCCAAAGTTAGGGGACTCACGTTAACAAAGTTTCTAAACTACTTTATAAAATTCAATAAGAACCAGAGTAAAGGACCATTTGTTACCCAACAATACAGCCAGATTACAATTCTATTTGGAATTAAAACTGCAATGAGTTTTACCAAAACATATGACAAGTCTTTGAAGGGAGATGGAAAAATCTGGGGCATAGTTTCTGCATACAATTAGTTACAATTATTTAATAAAATCTAAAAGCTTTAAAATAAAATAACGATTTCGATCGTTTGCAAGATTATCTGCCATTAGGTAAGTTTCCAAAAGTTACGAAGAAGACGAAATTATTCATACCATGTACGTACTCCATCCTGACAAACATTCTTTTTAAAAATGTAGAGTTCATTACAAACATTCATTCGCTTAAAGGCAAAATGGATAATAAATATACCCAATACTATACTTATTCAGTAACTCATGGCCAAACTGCAAATGACAATTCATAAGGAAATTAGTTTTGGCAGTTAATCCTGCCATGCACTATCAATTTAAAATATAAATAGTTTACTATGCAGGACAAAATTTGTCCTGGACAAAGGACGGCGCTACTCTTGACGCAAGAGTGTAAAACCCTTCCTACTTTCTAAATAGGACACTCATCCCATGCGCAGAATATTCAATTATCACCGAAACGCTATTTTGTTACACCAATTAAACAATATGCCTGTACATAAAGAAGTACTATTAATCAGATCACTTACAATTACAGGGGTCTATAAAAAAAGGAAAAATCTGTGCATTGTGAGTGACTGGGTTTATGGAAATGATCCCCGGAGCTTAATACGCTCAAGTATTCATCCATTTATTTCAAGTTAATTAGCTGGAGAGAGAGAGAGAGAGAGAGAGAGAGAGAGAGAGAGAGACAGAGAGAGAGAGAGAGAGAGAGAGAGAGAGAGAGAGAGAGACTGCGTACTATAGCAATGCCTTGATATTTGAGTAAAGAATATTACGCTCTTTGGGATGATTTATAGTTAAAACAAATTTTGGAAAAAATATTTTAAACAAAAACGATGATACCGATGAAAAAAGTTAATCTGTTATTGCCATTGAATGAATGCAGATATATTGCTGACATATCACATACATCCATAACCGTTTAAAGCACACACTTTAGTTACACGCAGGAAAGTTTGTAACCTGAAAACTCGTTACGATAAATTTCATATACTTACATAATGATAACTAGGAGAATATTAGTTAGGAATAGCGTAAATATAAAAGAGAAAAAGAAATGAGAGAACCATTAATAGACAAAGAGAGAGAGAGAGAGAGAGAGAGAGAGAGAGAGAGAGAGAGAGAGAATAAACAAACGAGACAGAGAAAGAGAATGAATAATATAGAAACGAGACAGAGAAAGAGAGAATGAATAATATAGAAACGAGACAGATGAAAGAGATAGTAACGATCAGGAAGTATCGTGAGTAGTATGTGGTCAAAACACGGGTGCCAGAATAATCTAAACACAACCATTAAAAACTGCCTACCCGTCTCACCTGTGACCTGACCTTTCAACTTTCGCCGAAACTTGAAGACTTCGGGGGACGCCAGTAGTCCCACCCACAAAGGAGGGATTAAGTCAATCACACCCAAGGGAAGTCGTTAGATAATCTGCAACCAACAACGACGGCTACAAGGCGGAACAGAAGCAATTGTCCACCTTCCGAGACTAACAACTGACAACAAACAAAGCAAGAAACGATAAAGCAACTAATAAGGATATATAAAACTAATCCAGATAAGAAGCTACAAAACGTTACTATAACAAACATTACGAAGATAACAATAATAACGTCTTTACATTGGTAACGGAAACAACAAACAATAAATAATTAAATGAATAAGAAGTAAACATAATTCTGTCACAAGCTGACCAACAAATGCCACCAAAATATGCCCCCCCAGGCACATGAAGGCAGCAGAGCAGTATCAAATACAAAGCAAAATTCTGTCCAGCAAGGGTAACACTGTCAGGTAAAAGCTGTCGAAATCAATGTGGTTTTCCTAAAAGTAAACACACTGACCTTTCAAAATTCATGATGGAATAAAACCATTAGAAGTGAAGCTCATTCCACCGAGAAAAGTCGAACAGAGCAGTACATTTCAACAAGGTACATTTCCTTCCTATTAAAATACTATACCTTTGATATTTCTGTGCACAACTATGCATATTTTTTCAAGCACAATCCTAATTAAGCGGAAAAAATTTCAGTGGCATTGGACAAACTCTTTAAGGATTTCGCCAAGAAACTTCAAACAGTTTTTTTTTATTATCACCATAAAAAATACAACCACTTCTGCTGCTGATATCTATTATAATGTAGAATATAACAGACTATAGAATTTAGGCCTAGCGCTGGGACGTGTGTTCAGTCAGCGCTGAAACGGAAACTGACAATAAAATGGTTTGGAAGGTGTAACTGGAGGAAAACCTCGCAGTTGTACAGTAAATCAATTGTTACGTGAAGGTGGAGAGTAAGATGGAAGAAAGTATATGAAAGGGGTTACAGTAAAAGACATGAAAGAGGTCGCACCTGGGGCCGGAGGGACGCTGCAACCTTAAGTAAAGCCTACAGTATATCGCATGAGGGCACTAACGGCGCTACCATCCACGGGTATTACAACTGTAGACAGTTTAAATGCACAAATAATCGAGATAAACCATGGCATCACCCAATATGACGCCTACTGTTCGATTCTTTTAAAAATTCTCGATAATTCTTTGTTGTACGCTAAGTAGTGCTTGGAACCGTGAAGTAATAACAAATGACAACCTTAAGAGAGGCGATATATAAAAAAATTGCAAGACGGTAACATGAGCGTGTTTTGAATGTGGCTCCAAAATCGGTTGATACTAACAAAAAGGATCCTATTTCAATTAGGTTTTTCCATTATGATCACTAGTACAGAAATTTCGTCTACATATCTGCCATGTAACTACAAATGCAAAAGATATTAGACTAGAATAACTCTTAATCACTTCTGATTAGACCACCTAAAATCACAATAATTTCAAACAGCGTCGAATTTATTGAAGACTGTTACGCTTTTCCACGAACATCACGATTTCAACTTGTAAAGTTAACGAGAATAAAAATCATATTAATTAAGAAGTATGAAACTAATAAATACTTTTCAGCAAAGCTTCGTATCTAAATAAGAAAAAATAAAACTAGCCCGAAAATAGTCGTTCTGCAAAAATTCCACAAGAGCTTGAAAACAAAAATCTTTGTTAAAATAAAAATAAAAATATTCAGCTGATGAAAAAGTCTTTTGCCGATACCGAATACAGATTCCATAAGAAACACTAATATGAACTTCTCAGATGATATCAAAGACTAAATCGGCATAAAATACCAGATCAGTCTTGGTTCCTGAAACAAAACCGATTACATCGCCATGCTTGACAGCTTCCAATTTAAGCAGCTCGCGTTTCTACAACGTCTTCGACATGACATCAGTTCATTACGAAACCTCCAATACATTAGCAATTATAAATCCATGACAAGAAAGCAAATACGAACTTCCTAAATGCTTCTGAATGAGGCAGTATGAAGTTCCACTTCCTGAGCATTAGTTACAAGTAACTTTAAGGCACTACTCTATCATACCATTCTTTTGGCTTGCAAGACTAGACAACACAATATAAACTGAATGCTGATCGGCAAAGTGACAATACAAAATGAATGCTAGTCGGCAAAGTGATAATTTTATATGGTCACGAGAGCAACAGAATTTGCTAAAATTTGCAATTTCTAGACTAACGAAGTATCCCTAACGTGTAACTTTACAAACAATATAATTTAATCAACTAAATATCAGTAATACAATTTTCATAAAACACTTAAAGGAGTAGGATAAAAAAAAATGCTTCAAGATGTTCATGATAATAGAAATAAATAGCCCTCATTACTGCAGCAACATCTTTCATCTCTGTTTCCCTCTGGTAAGATTATCAGGGTGTAAGGACAACGCTTATTCATAATTTTCTCTGTATATAATTCATCATTCGCGTTGTTCTTACTTCCCCCTGAGAGAGCATTCAGCGGGCTTTCCGTCAGTGTATAAAGCTTGTATAACCACATATTGTGTACTTTTATATTTTGTATTTTATGTCTCTCAAGAAACACAAATCGGGTCTCGCCGACCCACTTTTACTCTCTCGCGGGTCGGTGACCACATTTCCGTCCACATGCTGTATATTTATATTTCCCTTGACTGTAATAAAAATCAGTACACTTCTACCTGCCTCTTTGTCCACCTCTCACAACTGGTGCCTCACCTCCCGGTTTGGACGGTGACCCAAGCGGTTTTGGCTCAGCCATCCAATGGGGGAACTCACTACCGCCGCTCACCTTCAGATATGCTTAACGGACTCATACGGCGCCTCAGTATAGATCTCTGAAAAGCTCCTACCGTGGAAATAACCAACGCCTCTAACGGACTAAATACGGCATACCTGCCCAAGGGGTGTGTTCAGGCGTTTCCTCAAACGGTTTGGCCCGCCATTCACGACTCTGTCGACCGTTTTTGTGAGAGAGGACAATGGGCGCAAACAGTACCTCGCGGGAAACCCTCGCGGGAAATGGGAAACCCTACTGCCCCTCCCCAGCGACGGACTCTGACACAGCGGCCGCTCAAGCTGTCAAATTGCCCCCTTCACAACGGCTGACCCGTCTTCCTGGTTCTTCCGAGCCGAAGGGCAATTCCGGATCGCGGGCTCACAAACAAAGTGCTGCAGGCTGACCTCCGTCGCAGCGGTCTCTCCCCGACAGAGGTGTTCGACCGAATATCTAACTGGCTGACCGGTCGAGCACGAATCGGACTTGTCACGCTCGACGAGATAAAAGAAAGGCTCTTGACAGCCTATTTCCGTGCCTATCGCTGAAAGGGCCGCCCGCGCCCTCGACCTAGTCGCGAACCCCATGCGCGGCGCCGACACCCAAGATGCCTGGGACACTGTGATGGGCCTCGTCCGTCTGCCCGAAATAGCCCCGACGGAAAAAAGGTAGATCAGCCTGAGCCGCGAAATATTCCTGCGGCAACTCGAGCCGACGTCCGAAAGCAGCTGACCGACGCGTACACCCTAGAGGACGACGAACTACTAGAGAAGGCAAAGAAGCTGACGTTGTCGAACAATGCGCCGAAGCTCAGCCGCCCCCCCCCCCCCCCCGATCCTCCGTGTGCCTGGCCGCAGAAGGAAGAAGACGACGACGACCCAACGCAAGAGATCGGCGCCGTATCCCAAGGGAAGTCCTACCCCACGCAGCGAGGTGAAAACTCCTGGTGCCGCTTCCACCGGAGGTTCGGGAGATTCTCCAGGAGGTGCGAAAGCCCGTAGCACCTTCCAACAGTCAAAAAACGGCGACGGCAAACAAACCAAGGCCGCCCGTGGCAACGGCCGCGTCGGAACCACAAAACCACCGTAGGGTTCTACGTCCGCGACGCGATCTCCGGCCGGAGGATGTTGGTGGATACGGGGGCAATGCACTCGATATTCCCGCCGTCAGGAAAAAAACCGTAGCCGCGAGCCCGACAAAACAACCTCCCTCGTCGCCGCAAACGGGAACCCCCATCCGTTCCTACGGCACGAAGCCCCTCGAGATATCCATCTGGGGTGGGGAAACCTAAACACTACGTCTGGGAATTCACAATCGCGGGACGTCAGGATCCCGCTACTGGGGGCAGACTTCCTGGCGCAGAACGCCTCCTGGTGGACGTGGGCCGCAAACAAAGCCTCCTCGACACGGGGACATGCCTTTCCCTTCCACTGGCAGCAGGCCCGGGCGCCCTACAATTTGTACCATCGCCCCCCACAAATACGGCAACCTCCTGCAGGAGTTCCCCGAAGTCTTCAAGCCGGAACTTCGTCAGGCGGCAGGGACGCCGCCCAAGCACGGGATATTCCACCACATAGCCACCACAGGCCCCCCGACACACGCGAAGTTCCGACGACTCCCTCCAGGCCGCCTCCAGGAGGCGAAGCAGGCGTTCTCGGAGATGGAACGAATGGGCATCTGCAAGAAAGCATCGAGCCCTTGGGCGTCGCCCCTGCACATGGTACAGAAACCTGACGGCACCTGGAGGCCCTGCGGAGACTACGAAGACTCAACCTCGCTACAATCCCCGACCAATACCCCTGCCAAACATGCAGGATTTGACAGGGGCCCTTCATGGGGCGAAGGTCTTCACAAAAATGGACCTCTTAAAATCCTATTTCCAGGTTCCAGTGCACCCCGAGGATGTCCCCAAGACTGCCATCATCACGCCTTTTGGCTCCTTCGTTTTCCATTACTCAACCTTCGGCCTGAGGAATGCAGGGGCCACCTTCCAGCGCCTGATGGACAGCATCCTGGGGGACCTGCCCTTCTGCGTCTGCTACGTCAACGATATCTTGATTTTTTCCAGGTCCTTGGAGGAGCACCTACATCACGTCCGAGCGGTCCTGAAGCGCCTGCGGAAAACGGGCTGGTCGTCCGTTTCGACAAATGCACCTTCGGCGCCGAGAAGGTGGACTTCCTCGGACACGAGATCTCCGCGACGGGCGTGCGCCCCATGGCCTCGAAGGTAGGCGTGGTGCAGAAGTTCCCAACACCAACCACGGTCAAGTCCCTGCAGGAGTTCATCGGAATGGTCAATTACTACCGCCGATTCATCCCCGCCGCCGCCCGCACCATGTCTCCTCTAACACAGGTCCTGAAGGGGAAACCAAAGGCCCTAATGTGGGAGGCCGAACAAGAGAAGGCTTTAAACAACGAGACGAAGAGGGCCCTCGCCAGAGCGGCGACATTATGCCACCAAGACCCTGCTGCACCTTTACGCCTCACCACCGACGCCAGCAACGTCGCCTGCGGGGCTGTCCTCGAGCAGGTGGTCCAGGCGAGCCCCAGCCACTCGCCTTCTACAGCAAAAAACTATCAGCCGCCGAGACGAGGTACAGCACGTTCGACCGCGAACTCCTGGCAGTGTACCAAGCAGTGCGGCATTTCCGCTACCTCCTCGAGGGCTCCCCCTATTTACGATCAGGACGGACCACCTCCCTTTGGTACACGCCTTCACCAAGGCGGGCGATGCTTGGTCAGCGAGACAACAGAGGCACCTAGCAGCCATCGCAGAGTTCGGTTGCACCATCCAGTACGTGCCTGGCGAGAAGAACCCCGTGCAGACGCCCTATCGAGGATAGAAATCACGCCGTGCGTCTCGGGGTCGACTACGAAGACCTCGCCCGGGAACAGGCCGCCGACCCGGAGACTGCCGCATACCGCACTGCTATCACCGCCCTCAAGTGGGAAGACGTGCCTTTCGGACCCGCAGGCATGACGCTCCTCTGCGACATCAGCACGGGCCGCCCGCAGCCCGCTGATCCCAGCCTCCCGAACCCGGAAGGAAAGCCGTGTTCGACGTCATACACGGACTCTCGCACCCCTCGGTCCGGACGACGGTGCGCCTCCTGACGGAGAAGTTCTCGGCATGGAATTCGGAAGGACTCCCTCGAGTGGGCCAGGACCTGCGTGCCTTGCCAAACTAGCAAAATCAGTCGGCACACGGAATCAGGCGTGGGGAAATTTCCGCAGCCGAACGAAGATTCGCCACATCCACATAGACGTCGTTGGCCCCCTGCCCCCGTCGGTAAGGCGCCAGGTACCTCCTGACGGTAATCGATCGCTCCACCAGATGGCCCGAGGCAACGCCAATGTCGGAGGCGACCACGAAAGCATGTGCCGAAGCACTCCTCGCCAGCTGGATCAGTCGATTCGGAGTGCCAGACGAAATCACGACAGACCGCGGACCAGTTTTCCTGTCGGAGTTGTGGACTGCCCTGGCCCGCCTAATGGGAACGTCGCTACATGCCACCACCGCCTACACCCCAGCAGCTAACGGCATGGTGGAGAGAGTCCACCGTTCGATCAAGGCTTCCCTGATGGCGCGCTGCACCGACGAAAATTGGAAGAGCCAACTACCGTGGGTCCTCCTCGGTCTCAGGACTGCCCCGCGGCAAACGGCGAGGCATCACCCGCGGAGAAGGTATACGGGGAGCCATTAACAGTCCCTGGCGAGTTCTTCCCGACCAATGCCGACGACGCTGACGTCTCCATCGCCAGGCTTCGGGAATCCGCCGGGAAGTTCACGCCCTGCGTCAAAACCTTCTCCGACAGAACCAAACGTTTTCCTCCCGAAGGCCCTATCATCGTGCAAGCACGTCTTCGTCAGGGACGACGCCCGCCGCCCGCCTCTAACGAGACCCTACCGCGGTCCCTTCCGCGTCCTACAACGCACTGACAAGGCATATCTCTTATCCATCAACGGTCGCGAGGACTGGGTCACAATCGATCGCCTGAAACCAGCCTTCATCATGGACGAGGACCTCGCAGACGCGGATCCCACAGGGCGCCTCAATCTTCCTCGGAAAAAAGCGACTCCTTTCGATCGCCAAACCTCCTAGCCGTAGCCGCGGCCGCCCTCGAAAGACGGTCGAACCCCCCGAGGATCACCTCAGGGGAGGCATCCCGTCCCCGGAAAAGAAAACCCCGAGGATCTACCACAACAACTAATATCACGCACCCGAGGGCGCCTCCGCCGTCCAGCTCGCTTCCGCGAGTGACTACCCGAAGTACAAAGAAGTCAGCCAACAATCATACCTCATTTGTCTTAGGGGGGAGTATTTGTAAGGACAACGCTTATTCATAATTTTCTCTGTATATAATTCATCATTCGCTTTGTTTTCTTACTTCCCCCTGAGAGAGCATTCAGCGGGCTTTCCGTCAGTGTATAAAGCTTGTATAACCACATATTGTGTACTTTTATATTTTGTATTTTTATGTCTCTCAAGAAACACAAATCGGGTCTCGCCGACCCACTTTTACTCTCTCGCGGGTCGGTGACCACATTTCCATCCGCATGCTGTATATTTATATTTCCCTTGACTGTAATAAAAATCAGTACACTTCTACCTGCCTCTTTGTCCACCTCTCACAAGGGACTACTTTTCAAGGGTAAAATGTCAAGTTACATAATCTGATTTCCCCATAGATACGAAATAGGCCTAATGAAAATGACTACTCGGAGCTACGTTGCGATGGTTTCTACGGGTCGGTAAATCATAAGCTCAAGAGTTTTCTTATTACAGTCTCTCTTACACAGAGAACAATCTTCTTGGAAAGTTAAAAGGCTTAAGATATCTCCCGATACGTTCAAGAATGCATAATTAACATCCACATCTGAAGCCTTACCTTTAAGATCTAAATATGAGCACCATAAAAGTAGTACGTTTTATATAAGGGTATAATCACGTCATTCATACTCCTCGTCTAGATTGCGGGAACACACCTGCAGGCCAGAGCTTATGAAACCTGGTTGGTAAGAAAAGTTAGCTGTACTCAAAGATGACTCGGAACACGTGAAGAATGAGTCACGTGATGCCGGCGGTGGATATACACATTATAGATAAATTATTTTCCAGCAGGAATTTTGTAACTTCCTGGACGATGAACAAGGATGAAGTAGCTAGATACAACTACCACTCATGGAGAAAAAAGAAATATGTGACATTTAGTAAGTCATGTTAGAACTAATTTCTTCCAGATTCATGACCTGATTAAGATTAGTGGTAAAACGATGTAACTTATAAGAAAAAAATGGAAAAGGAAATATTTTAGAAATTAACATGAAATATATTTTCTGAAGGATGGCAATGTTTCCTGGATAAAAGCATATGCATACCTTAAACAACTAAACCTCATTACCCAGACGCGTTTTCGTCCATTGATGTTTCTCTAATAACTATACTGTTTTTTTTTCATCTGTCCATCCGCCTGTAGTGTTTTTGTATGGTAACACTGTGTCCCGTGCTTTAGATAGTTACATTCAGCTTACATTCGGCGATTATAATAATATCCTATTTCGAATATTAACGGTGTAATTCGCATACAGTAAATTACTAAAACTCTTTTCAGTTACAAATGTACACCCAGATACCCTTTTATTTACCTAAACCTTACAATTAGCGTAACTATCTAAAGCCTGGGACGCAGTGTTACCATACAAAAACACCACAGGCGGATGGACAGATGAAAAAAAAAAACAAAAAAAAACAGAGTATAGTTCCTTCTTCCTAATACATTTGTGGGACCACATCAAGTCTTCCTTGACTGACTGACTGACTGAAAGCAAAATTCAATTTAAAAACCTGGACTCTTCACAGCCCTAACGAAGATAAAAAAGAAACAGGCCCATGAAACATATACCCAACACATGATTATATTTGACATCAAGACTGGCATAAAATACAAAACTAGTAAAAATGGTAAAAAGTGCTTACAGCTGTTACAGGATAAGTATAAATTGTCTAGTACATAGTTTGCCCACCAGAAAAGGTTAACAGTCTAATATGTGAGGCTAAAGGTACTTTAGTGAATACGTATGTCAGTATATTTCATAATTTTACAGATTTTTCAAGAGCGTCTGTCATAAATAAACCTACACTGCTACTAAAGTTATTGTTTGCACTATATCGAATACATGCTATATCAAATTTCTCTCGATAAAAATATAGTTTCCGAATGCAATTTTTGCTTTAGACCAATGAATTGGATAAAAGCATGTCCTAACGTGATTACTAATGGCACTGTTTCTCTGATTAGTAGCGATCCTGTACTTATGCTGTACTCTCCGTTTTTTAACAGTTTTGCTGACTGTCCAATATAAATCTTATTGGACCCACCAGGAATTCTGTACACTACCCTGTTGTCGTACATAAGGCTGTTTCTTATTCTAGTCCTGCCAATGGTTATGCGATGTATGTATGTATGTATATAATATGATATATATTTATATATATATATATATATATATATATATATTATATATAATATTATATATATTATATATGTATATATATTACACACTCGAAATTCAACTGCAAATTGTTCTCAATGTTCACTTCAGTTTCAAGAAGCCTTATTTTATTAAACTTCAACAATATGTTGTTGTGTGTTTTAATTTCGGCTTCAGTGGGGCAATGATAAGTTTGTGTTATCCGCGGTGATCATCAAAGCTGACATCAAAAGCGCCCGACAAAATATTAAAGTGTCCATACTTAATCCAATAAAATTTCTTGAAGCTGCTACTGGAGGTTGAGACAGATCAGCTGTTCTCAACTAACATGTCTAAGGAGGAGCAGAATATCAAGAAAAAACTGTTCTGGACTTACGTCAAGAAGGAGGACCTAAGAGGTAAAAAAAAAAAAACTGAAAACTTTGATTAACGGCAGAGACAGGTGTAAAAAAAAGGAATTGTAGAACACCTTTTAAGGAAGGCCTCTAACTTAAAACAGTGTGATTTACGCAAGTTTAGACGAAGTTGAACAAAGCGAAATAAGGCGTATTTGTACGAATCCTTACAAAGAAGTATTATTGAGGACTTATCATATTTATTACCAATCGCGTGAACATCCCATTATCATGGATTTAAAGCTCTTATTATCCAAATAAATAAATAACTATGCAATCACTTCTGATGTCATCGTATAACACTGAAAAAATGTATAATAAGCCACTAACATATCATTTGATGTATTTTAGTATTCGAGATCGCAAGACACTCTCCGGAAGGGTTCTCCAGCCTCACTGTGACCCTTTGCAATCAAAACAGACACTTAGGCCTTTTGAAACTGCCTGAATTAGACTCATAGTCACCCAACCACACCTCGAGGTGACTTTTTCTGTCCTCGTACATCTTATAAAAATTAGTCTACGGAAACTTGGGGAAGAAAACTATGTATACTGAACAAGAGGAAAGGCAAAAAGGCGAGTTTTCCTCACAAAAGGAAACGACAGGTACGACAAGGCAAACTATAAAGACTAAGAGAACTGAACACTGGATATTAGATGAGAAACTATGTCGAGGGGAGAAGCAGCTTAGCCACCTACCTCTTGTTTAAGCTATGCCCTTTAATGAAGAAACCCTTCCACGATAACCGCCATGCGACAAAGGCATCAACAATTTACATTTATCGTTTAAGTCTTCCCTCCCCAACTCTAGCTGAAATTTCTTGTATAGAAAAACATCCCTGATGCTCATTAAATACTATTCAGGATTGTTTCAAATTAAATTGTGAATGATTCGATTCACTATAACAGTTATAATCCTCAAGCAAATTGAAGTGTGTGTGTGTAGATTATTGGCTGATCGGTGTTACTTGTTGACACTGACACGTCCAAATGGAAACCACATTCAGTATTTTTATAACAACAGAGACAGCACAACTTCAATACGAAGTTTTATTAGATATATAACATAGAAATGGTTTTCGCTGAGAGTTAAACGTTGCTGTCGTCTAGATTCATTTTGCAAATAAGGAATTTTATTTCTTCCATAAATTACAAGTGTATAAACCTGAAGTAAATCAGATTTTACGAAAAGCTGCGAATTCTCTTTGTTTGTTTGTATGGTGTTTTTAACGTTGCATGGAACCAGTGGTTATTCAGCAACGGGACCAACGGCTTTACGTGACTTCCGAACCACGTCGAGAGTGAACTTCTATCACCAGAAATACAAATCTCTGACCCCTCAATGGAAGGCCCGATAATCGAACTCGCGGCCACCGAGGTGGCAGGCCAAGACCAAACCGACCACGCCACTGAGGCGCTGCGAATTCTCTCTCTGGGATTTCTTCGATCTGCTTAATCAAACACTGCAGGTACATCATCAATACAAACTCCAGTGTGTAATGAGTAGTCCTACTCCACCAGAATCCCCAGTCTTTCATACCCCCAGTATCGTTTCGTCTATTCTTTAATCACAGATAATGTTCCTAAATCAATAAAATAGTCTAAATCCTACCGCTGAAAAGAGTAACACTCCGTTATCCATTCAGACATTAATTCAGAGGTCGTAAGAAGAAAAAGCAGCGGCAGAAGATATTCAATTTCAGATCTAAATATAGCTAATCTTTGACGTCAATAGAACTGTACTCTTGGTTCATTTGTCTTACAAAACGCCAGGCCTGTCATTCTCTCGTGTTCATTAGCCGAAGTCATGCATGTTTAACCATCTAATAACAATCTTCTCCCGTTTCTAATACATCTTAAATACGAGGTTTTGGGACTATAATGAGAACGTTATACTAACTATGGCTCGTTAATATTTCCTTCGTAACGTCGGCTTCCGGCGAGCTCCAAAAGAGAAAGGTAGTCTTCAAATGTCTTTTAGGTCACTTATTTTTTAACATAATCTTACGTACGAGTTTCATGTAACGAGAACTTTCCTAGGAAGTGCTGCTTTTCTGAATGTTCATGCCACCCTCCGCCCTCCCCACCAACAGCCTTGAAGTTTGTTATCACCATTATGGTTTCCGCGAGGTCTTGGAAGCCTTCCTGGGAACTTCCCTAGAGGAGATAAAATGTCACGCAATCGAGGCAATTTGGCTGAGAACAGGCGGTAACGTCCCTTAGGCACAGAAGTGGGGCTAAAAACTGCTCTCTCAATTCCTTTACAACAACGTACGGTAATGATTAAATTTTTATTTGCGCCCTTAATAACAAACGCTGGTGAGAAAATAATTTTAAATCCTGTTAGTAACACAAATGACTAGTTAACTGTAATTACCTAATGAGTGTTGATATAACCGTTACCAAAACTCTGTAGCATCTGCAAAGCCAACTATCCAAACATCAACGTTTTCCTACACAAAGCTCCACGACCGTTTTCTCCTCGTCTGCTCACACGATTGAACGCGCCTCTGACCCTAATGATTTCTTAATGGCGCGCCCATGAGATACTCCGGGGAGAAAGGAGCAACAGGAGATTGGAAAATGATGGTGCGCTCTTCCGATATGACAAAGGGAGGAACGAGTGAAAAATGAGGCCAAAACAGACCCAAACGAGGTTAATTCGTTCGTCTGCAACTGGAGCGTATGGCGCCTGCATGAAGTGAGCGTGATCTCTATTGCTCATATTTAGGAACGACATCCGATCAGCCATTTTATGAGGGATCTCACCCCGAACTCTTGCTCTCTTGAGGAGCGAGTGTAGGACATGCAAGTATACTTGACGATCGTAGTTAAAAGGAACTACCGTAACAACGGCTTTGTCCACAAGTTAAATGATTACACAATGCAGCTCTGTAGTAATAAGCTAGCGAATTAGTTTCAGTCACGAGGATTTCAGGGCTACAAGTTTCAAACCCTTGTAAATTCATCATGACAGAGTAATAGCTTCATTTAATATACGTTTTCACATTTATATTCTGCATGCTGGGGGTAAGGGTATTTCCAAGTTATTTCTGAGGATATAAAAAATATCAGAAATACTGTATACATATAAAATCGATAATTTTCGGTCAACTGACTTGCATTTATGAAAGATGGTCCTTTACTTCTCTATAAAAAAAACCATTATATAAAATGTTTAAAACTAAATTCCGGTGGCTAATTCTTATCTTGGAATAAGTAATGTAATAAAAGTTGCACATATACTAAAAGCAACAGCCAGAGGGAGGGGGGTGGGAGCGGGGTTGGAGATCAAACCAAGGGTGTTATACACTTAGTCTCATGGAAGTAACTTTACTAGTTAAAATCCCGGAGTTAAAATGACCGTAAGCTAAACATTTAACCACTGAAGGGCATAGGGCACAATCCATCATGATGACTACTATTTTTTTTCCGGATAAATCTTGCTGCTTGATAACGACGACAACTTTGGGTTTCTTTAGGTTTTTTCGCTCCGCTCTTGTATTTTCGGAAGCATTTCATACACGACCATTAGACCATTATCATATGGTCCTTTTGAAAAGTTTAATTAACATCTGGCAATTCTTTAGGTTTTTTCGCTCCGCTCTTGTATTTTCGGAAGCATTTCATACACGACCATTAGACCATTATCATATGGTCCTTTTGAAAAGTTTAATTAACATCTGGCAAACTCCTTAAGTACGTTTTTTGGAAAAATCTTTGAAATGCAATTTATAAATTATTTCAATGAAAGCTGACGGCACATCGTTACCCCTACCGCCCTTCATACCATCCACTGCTGCACCCAGACGCCAGTGGCCGAAATTTTCTGGAACGGCCGTAGCCCCGCCCCTAAGGCCAACCTTCTTTGGACCATGACCCAGTCACCACCCCCGCCCCTATTTCGGCACTTTTCAAGGACATATAATAATGGCAGCTCGAGCAATCCGTCACCATTTCAACGTGACAGCGTGCAACTACGAGATACCCTTTTAATGGATACTGACATAGGCCAGAGTAATACTCAACAGACATAAAAAGAGCGTAAAACTGAGATACTGTATTTAACATAAAACGTCAGTGAAAAATTCGGGAACACTGCTGATCAGTGTCTATCCATAAAGCAAGAATAGAAAAAAACACTCGCCAGAAGACATGAAGGCGCCGAGGCTCTTCCAGAAGCTAACGAAGTCGGCGGTGATCCCTCCCCTGCTGATCATTCTGACGGTCGTCCTTCCGCTCGTCAGTTCACTGGTCACTTACGCCTTCGTTTCTCTTCCCGACAACTCGATCTCTCTGGACTTGACTGGTTCCCTACTTCTCCTGTTAGTCCTTTTCAAGATCTTGATTTTGGGATCGCTGGGCACCTTCCCCATCGACTTGAACGCTGTTTTCAACAAACGGAAGGGAAGACGAGCGGCGCGCCATCTGATGGATGGAGTAAGTAACGTGTGAATAACTTCTTTTCAGTCTTTCGAAGGAAATTTGAGCCAAATGCAAAAGTTTAAGATACAGTGCCTGTTAAAAAAACAATTAAGTATAGAAAGTGTATAGAAATAACAGCATAGATGGCCATTTGATCTATTTATAAAAAAAAGTTACATGGTTCCGGCATACATACTAACGATAAACCTTTTTTTTAAAATTAAAAAAATTAAGGCTATTTGCTTGTTATTAATGTACTTTAAATACAGTTTGCGCTTTTGAATGTGCTTTCATTTGTATAAATACTCACACACAGGCGGTTCAAGAATTCAGTTATCGTTATTAACGAAAGAACACGACCTCAATCAGGCATTTTCATACAAAATTCGAGCAATGTTGTTACCCTTGATGGAGGCAATTATGTTGCCGAGAGAATTCTCTTTCACTCGCCCGGAGAGAGAGAGAGAGAGAGAGAGAGAGAGAGAGAGAGAGCCATTTTCCTTCAGTGATAGCACAAATTTTCAAGAAATAAACAATTTCTTTGAAGGGGAGTAACTTGAATATAAGATCAAGCAGTTCCTGCTACCTCCATCCTCATATTGGATAAATAAGACGTAAATCTCCGCGGTAAAGCACAAACAAACCAGTACATATATAAATGAACAAATGAAACTTTTCCCAGTTGCCACACATGCCTCATTAGCAGTAAGGGAATCACTCTTTGACGTGCATTGAACTAATTAGGTTATCTCTTCTGAGCGCGTGCGCTCACATACGGCCCACACACTCACTCTTCCAGCGATTCCGCTATTCTGCTTGCTCATCCATATCTGGTGCACTAACGGATAGTGGGGTGGGGGGCGAATGGACGCAACTGGGCACTTGAAAAATAATGACAAAATAATAATATTGAGGATTTAGATAATACTAACATAAATGAGATATATAACAAGGCGTGATGAGACCTCCAGCTTACTCGAGACCTGTGCTAGATTTCCCCTTCACGCATAAGTTGTAAACATATTCCTAACTTAATGTGAAGTGGTCTTTGTAATTAATACTCATACTTAGTACTAATTATACTGACAACGAGGATCAAATAAAAAGGACACAAATTAAACACGTTCACATATTCTCAGTCATAAGTGGCAACATGAAATAAATGAACAGAAACATAGCCTAAATTCTGTACACCAAATAAAATTAAAACTTGCTAAAATCTATGGTCAAATAGAGCTTTTCTTTCACCAACGAAAATGAAAATAAATATGCTATATTTTATTAAAAATAATTTTCTGTACTGCTTAACATGCATATTATTTATTTTTACATTTCATTCTAATAAATAAATCATAAATGCGAAACACCTTTTTCTGACCTTTTTAGGCTCTTCCATAGGGCTTTCCTACCGCCCCCATAAGACCAACAATAACAACGGAGTAGCTTGTAGGCTTATTCCCCGAGTAAGCAAAATGGGAAAAATAGCTACTATAGAAATATTTTGAAAAAAATAATAATAACAATAACAACAACAATAATCTTAACGATATTATTGGATTCGGTATTTCCTGAATCAAACACGGCGATTGCTGTCTATTTCATACGTATATATAGTTAACACGATTGTCTTAACAAAGAAAATTCCCCAGTTTTAATATATTTTTATCCAAATCGATATATCTCAGCAGATGTTTTCTCATCTCAACACAGTGTGGATTTACAAGGAAAATAGTTTCTCGTAATTATAGGAAGGTTAAAACTCTTTATTTTGTACTTCAGGGGCCATTCACTTCTAAGCAGTAATTATTTCAAGTGATTATGTCATGATTAAACCAAAAATAAGTTGTTGCTATTTTACATTGGTTTGGCTATATGCCAGCACGGGTTCTTGCACCTGGCGGAGTAGTCCGCAACAAAGTGAGGGAAGTGGCAAGCGTTTTTGTGGTCAAAAAAATAAAACATATATATCTGATACATATCTATTAATTATAATTAATTTATATATTATATATATTCTATATTATATATATATGATATATATATTATATATATATATATATAGTATCATATATATATTATTGGATTATATTATATGCAATTATTTGCGTGTTTGTTTAATTTCTAAACAAATTTTAAACTAGATAAATACAAAGTAATGATCTGCGGCTATATTTCAATAAAATTAAACCATATCACGTTTTACCAAACAAACAAATTAACCTGTAGGTACATGAAACGGCCTTTAGCATTTGTGTACGACGCATTAATGAATGGTACTACTGGGTACAATTATTCCCTAAATACACATATATAGATGAATCTATTTTAACACATATGACATTCATACAGCTAAACATCATAAATATAATACATAATGAACAGAACGCCTGCTGAACCCTATGCAGGTACGCTTGCATGTTTTAAGTTACAAAATCATACAATTCAAACTTCCTTTGACAGTATTGTGTTTTATATGTATATAGGAAAATTAGGGAAAAGGTTTTCATGAGCATGCGCAGATCGATTTCTTGTAGCCGTCTTGTGGAGTTCGTCTTTTTCTATAATTATTAATAATCATAAGTTAATTTTTAAAATATGCATAAACGTGTTTGCCCGCGTGAAGAAGAAACTCTTTTATCTGAATGAATCTAGTCAAGTTACTGCTTAAAGAAGATTTAATGAATGTCCGCGTAATTAATTTCCCCTCGGAGGAAATTAAACAAACGGGAATTTAAAATAGAGTAAGGTATTTATTTTATTTTCTTTAATTTGTCTTTAAATTAAGAGATGTCGATGAAAATACGGGTGAGTTCACCCATGGCGAGGTTCACGATAAACAATAATTAAGTTTAAAAGTTTGGTATCTTGAAGCTATTTATATGCTCAATAAAGAAATCTTGTCTTGCATCACATCAACTGTAATTATCAACTAAATACTGATGAAAAGAATAGTTTACTTTTTCTTCACTGGTTTAAATCAGAAAGTTTTACATTCATCATTGACCAGTACATTATACATTATATATATATATATATATATATATATATATATATATATATATATATATATATATATATATATATACCACAAAGGCAGCATACGGAGGTTTGGTCTGCAAATGGTTTGGGGTGACTTATTCCAAATATTTCTGTTTACACATAAAAGAAATTAGTACTTGGGCCAGTTTGAATATAAACAAAATACTATATTACACATTTGTATGGTGTACATGGTAACATGGTACCCCTTATGAGCAGCATTACAACATTAACTAAATATAATGTCATTCATATCACTGCATTAAGTATGATATCCATAAGCGTGAATGGTAACGACACTGTCATTCTGAAGACGTAGCTACAAGGTAATCGACCACTCGAGACTGTAGACACCTTATGGCGTCATCGTGAAAGAATTGTGACGTCTTCGACAAGATAGAGAATGAGCACTGAACTTTGTTCCAGGCATCTGAAAATGTGGCGCGAAAGAAAGGGAGAACTGTCAAGATATGGTTTGTCTGACATAAACCTTTAATGTCTTGAACAATGGTTCTTAACCTAGGGTGCCTGTGGGTACGAAACCTTAATCCTGGGGGTATGACAGCCACTAAAAATCTGTATGTGTGCAGTATGTCTATGTAGCATTACTCGTAACTACTGTTATATTGTGCATTCACTATATCCTACTAATTAACACTTTTCGTTTGAAATACAAAAAAAAAGTACCTTTGTTCAGTAATCGAATACATCGAATAATTTCTAAGTAAGGTTTATAATACATATCCTTTTCATGTTTGTACTGTATTTACAATGGATGGGGTTACGAGAAAATTTTCTAAGGGGTACTGCCACTGAAAAAGGTTAAGAACCACTAGTCTAGAATATCCAAGAAGCTAGTCTATGAGCATAGCCGGGCTAACTAGCAAACTAGCACAGCGGACAGAGGTACATATCTATGCACTGCTAGGGATCCCTTTGTGTGTGTGTGCGTGTTGTGTTGTCTGAATTTGCTCATTTATGTGTACTTGGAATCATCTAACGGTGGTCATGGAAAATGCAGTACGATAAAATCAACTTCTGAGCCAGATATCGTACATATCATAGTTGGTAAATACGAGCGGAGGGGAGCATAGTTATCGCATAAATAATGCCATTACTTTAAGTGCATCTATACCGAAACCTCGTCCTTAAAAGATGAAACGCTATACAACTACACCTCTACCTAACAGGTTGAGTTGCGTGATCAACATGACCATTTCTTCAACAAGAAATAAAGATCTCTAGCAAACAGATTACACAACTCTTGTAACACTTCTATGCAAGTGTAAACCTATTAGGACCTATAAATGTATTCTCTGAATCTGAAAGACCGCTGGCAATCTTTATACGTCAAATTCTATTGTGTAAACCATCTGGACCTGTTCCTGGGACCCTTGTTTGACAAACAGCAGCCCCAAAAACTTTTCATGTTGTCGAAAGACGAGTCAATATTGTCCTCGATAAGACCGTAGCTGAAACATAACATCAAGTCCTTGGGTCACCTGAGCATCGTTGAATGGAAGCAGAATGTTTACACACACACAAGTAAGCACTTGCAGGCTGTGCCTGTTGTACACAGCTTTTCATTCTTACCTCTTTCAGGTTGACGATAGACATGTCAAACCCTTGTCAAAAACAGCTCGGTCCACTGACCATGCAACATTTATTCAATCAATATCCCCTGCAGGCATCGCATTAGAAAAACCAGGAGAGGAGTTCAAACATGCACGTGAAACTGGGTCGTACTCCCCTTTTCAGAAGGGTGAAACTCAAAAGTATCCTAGTACATCTAGTACACTTACATTACTGTCCAGGCGTAGCCAAAACCATGAAATTACTACCTCCAAGTATTGTCTACTTGAAAATAGGACTACCGACTCCGGTGCTCGCGTCATCAAGGTCGGGTCCCAAACGGGAATAGAGCGCGCTTTAACAAACGCTCTTACATTAACTTTTTGTTGTTGTTTATTTAAGTTTTTTTTTTATATTATATTTGATTTCCAAAAAAAGTAAGTATTTTATCACTGTTTTCGATTAAACATCATTTAAATGTTATTTTGTTATCAAAGCTTAGGGTAAAAAAAATCTAGATTTTTACTTTTACTCGAATTTTAATACATGAAATCACTACAGTTATTAAATAAAGATTCAATATCTTTTTATATAAGAAGGATAAAAATATGATACAATATATGGAAAAAATATCAATAACAAGAAAAGAAAAACAAATAATCGTGGATATGGCAGGGCTTGATAAATTTACGTAGTATTTTAGTTCCGAGATATAAGGAGGAATAAATCGGTGCACAAATGCTATGAAAAGAAAAGAAAGCATCTAAATTCCTTATTTTTCAGCTACCTTAATCTTCATTTGATAGGTTTTCTCGTCGTCTTAAGCAACCTAGTTCAATCTCTCGATCGGAATTGTTCAAGACATTTGCCTTGAACAAAATATTTTTAAGAGATTGATAAGCTCTTGTTTTTTTGTGCCAAAGAAGAATAAATCATTTCTAAAAGCTTAGCAACGTAATTTCCACAATATTTTCTCGGCTCACTTAATTTCTCAAACAAATGGAATGCACTATGAACAATGAACACTATGCCAAGTGTAGGAACAGAAAGGCCACCACGATTTTCTGATCCATTGTATCAACAAAAGGTTGCTTTTATTGCTGGTTATCGAATCGTGATGGCCTTTGTGTCCCTACACTTGACATGGTGTTCTTTGTTCATAGTGCACTCCATTTGTTTGAGAAATTCGGTGAGCCGAGAAAAATATTGTGGAAATTACTTGGCTAAGCTTTTAGAAATGATTGATTCTTCTTTACCAAAAACAAGACGACGAGAAAACCTATCAAATGAAGATTAATGGGTAACTGAAAATAGGAATTTAGATGCTTTCTTTTCTTTTCATAGCATTTGCGCACTGATTTATTTCTCCTTATATCTCGGAAATAAAATACTACGTAAAATTTATCAAGCCCTGCCATATCCACGATTATTTGTTTTTCTTTTCTCGTTATTGATATTTTTTTTTCCATATTTTGGTATCATATTTATATCCTTCTTATATAAAAAAAATATTGCATCTTTATGTAATAATTGCACTGATTCATGTATTAAAATTACAGTAAAAGAAAAAAGTCAAGATTTTTTTTTTTACCCTAAGCTTTAATAACAAAATGATATTTAAATGGCATATATTAGAAAAAAGTGACAAAGGGCTTTCCTTTTTTTGGTAACCAAATATAATAAAAACAAAACTTGAGTAAACAAGAAAAAAAGTTATGTGAGCGTTTGTTATTAAAGCGCTATTTCCGTTTGGGACCCGACCTTGATGGACCCGTCACCGGTAGTCGGTATTCTTTTCAAGTAGTCTATGATAGAGTATATATATATATATATATATATATATTATATATATATATATATATATATATATATATGTTTTTTGCCTGGCCTGGTTAAAAGTGAAACTCTCTCTCTCTCTCTCTCTCTCTCTGTTTTAAAGGTGTAAGCTCAAAAGTATTGTAAACGAGATATGTACTATCCCAGACTGGTATAATTCCTCGCTGGACGAGTGATTTTCGCGCTCGGCTGCCAGTCCGGTGGTCCGAACTTCGATTCCCGGCTCTGCCAAAGCGGAATCAGAGGAATTTATTTCTGGTGATAGAAATTCATTTCTCGATATAGTGTGGTTCGGATCCCCCAGTAGGCTGCAGGTCCCGTTGCTAGGTGACCAATTGGTTCCTAGCAACGTAAAAATATGTAATCCTTCGGGCCAGCCCTAGGAGAGCTGTTAATCAGCTCAGTGGTCTGGTAAAAAAAAATATCTAATCCTTCGGGCCAGCCCTAGGAGAGCTGTAATCAAAGTGACAAAAGCAGATAAATCTAATGCTGTGGTAATAATGAATAAAAGTGACTATGTAACTAAAATAATGGCATTGCTAAATGATACTAATACTTATACGAAACTGAGGTCTGATCCTACACAGACAGTGAACTCCCATTTTAATAAACAAATTAAATCCATTCTGAAGGGCTTGGACCATTTAATTAAACAGTTTACACCGCAATGCGCCTCCCTACCTTGGTAGGAAACATTTCTAACATGAATGTTAAAAACAGTGTTATTTTATAAACAAATTGAATAGTTTAAATTTGAATTTTGATTTTATATGGTTAGTTTTGATGTTGTCTCTTTATTTACAAAAGTGCCCGTAGATGATTTACATGAATATTTGGAGGATGAATTAGAACGTCATGATATTCCCTTAACAGTAGCAAACCTCATTAGTCTTATAAGGCTATATATCAAAGATAGTAAATTTTGTTTTAATGGGGAATTTTTTGTACAAAAGTTTGGCATGGCTATGGGTAATCCCTTATCTCCTGTCCTTAGCAATATTTACATGGAATTTTTTGAGACAAAACTCTTACCAAGAATTTTGCCCAAAAAGTTATATGGTTTAGGTATGTGGATGATATTTTCTGTATTTGGCCAGTTCACGAAAATCTCCAGGAATTCCTTAACAATCTCAATAATTTGGTCCCTTCTATAAAATTTACTGTACAGGAAGAAAGAAAATGTAATTTGAATTTTCTTGATGTAACTGTCCATAGAAATGATAGAAATTTCACCTTTTCAGTCTTTTGGAAATCAACTAACATTGCCTCTTTTGTTCATTACTACTCCCATCACCATCAAAATGTTAAATTCTCTGTTTTTTCTGGGATGTTCTTAAGGGCTTTACGTGTCTGTAGCCTGCAGTTTATTGACGCTGAGATTAAAACTATTTATGATATTGCATTGAAACTTAAATACCCAAGGACATTTGTAGATGTGGCATGGAAAAGAGCTAGAAAAACATTTTATTTAAATAATGACAAACTTGAATTTAGTAAGCATAATATTTTAAAATTACCCTATGATGAAAGGTTTTTAGATATTCGTAGAATTTTAAAGCTTTTTAACATAAATGTTGTTTTCAGTAATATTAATGTCAAGAGTTTAGTAATAAAAAATTCTCCTCAAGATCTTCCAGGCTGCATATATGAAATTCCTTGCAAAAATGTGGATAAAGTCTATTTCGGACAGACCGGTAAATCTCTTTCACAACGTCTCAAACAGCACCAATATTCTGTGAGAACTGGGCAAATATCGAATGCATTATTCGTACATATGAGAGATTTAGACCATCCTATTAACTGGAGTCAAGCAAGAGCCTTAATCCCATGTAATGACACAGTTAAAAGGAATATCATTGAATCTTGTTTCATCAAGTCAAATAATGCCTTCGTAATGAAAAAAGTTGTAGATAAATATAAGCAACAAAATTAATATATTCAGTTTTTACATGTTTTGGACTGTACGGATACTTTGTAGTTTCTGTTAGGGTTAAATCTATGTTTTGGTTTGTGACTGTGTGATATCCGATAATCCTGGATTATCTCATTAACTTTTACCCTTTTGACAATTAACCATCTGGTATTTTTGATCTGTTGTTTACCTGATAACGTTCTCTCCAATTGTATTTCATTCGTTCCTTTACAATATCTTAGTAAAGACGAAAGCGCTTGAATTTCTGACTATTTTCCTGTGGTATTCGCTATATATCTCTATATATATATATATATATATATATATATATATATATATATATATATATGTGTGTGTGTGTGTGTGTGTGTGTGTGTGTGTGTTTGTGTGTATACGAATATTATTATTCATTGGTTTATTTATTTTATTGTTCAATATCTTTATGGATTCTTGATTCGAGAGGTCAAAAAATCACAATAGATGTAGGTACAAATTTATAGTATGAAAATAAAAATAAATACTGAAGCCATAAAATACTCGTACGGTCCATGAGAACAGCCAGATTCCTACACACTAATCTGAGATATGCTCCAAAATGGATATCGAAGTAATTCAATTTAAAACGTCATGGGCAACATACTAAAACCAGCTGTTGCCTGAAATAAACGCCGTAACCGTAGAGCATAAAAAAAAGGATACTGCCGAGCCGGGCTCAGTGTCCGCTAAGTGGATTATTCTTTACTGCAAGGGATTACCATTACAATATTTTAAAAAAATTGTTGCGAGAGTTTTTTTTTTTTTTTTGTGACGTAGCTACACTTTCCTCCACCATAAAATATCCGTGCTGATTCTCGCACTGACATTCTGTTGCTGAGAGTGAGATATACCATTCTCCGTGTTTCATGGAGGATTCGTGTCTGCTCTTATCGTGCTATCGTGTAAATGCAGTTTGAAAAACGGCGATACAGTTCGGTGGAAAATCAGAAACGAAAATCACTGAGAGGAAAAAATGAAAATTCCATTAACATCGGAACATTTTTGTTCCGTTTAACAGTGGAATTGGTCTTTCTATTTGTTTATTTCATTTGATTCAATTACCGGTGCTTCCTCGTTCTTAATCAACGGTAGAGGGGCCTCATGTAATTAAATATATATTTTTATCTCTAACGGTTGATTACATAATTCCAGAAATAATTCAAGTAAAAAGCGGTCATTTATATTCTAGTAAGCATGAAAGAGATATTTTTATTCATAAATCTTTACTTACGTACAAAAGACATACATACACACATGTATTTGTGCATCTTATATACATAAACTCTTTAATGACTACTTGCGGAAAGTAAAAAGAGAGAGAGAGATATATATATGTTATATATAATATATATATATATATATATATGTGTGTGTGTGTGTGTGTGTGTGTGTGTGTGTGTGTGTGTGTGTGTGTGCTACGACCAATGGGACAGGGATCCTATTATGTCTACTAGACCACGCTCGACGAAAGGAACAATAAGAGTAGTAAGGAGCTTAACCCCACGAGGAAGAATAGTAGAAAATTGACAGAAGTCAGGAAACTATGTGGCCTTCAAAGAATTCCCAGATGCTTGGAGGAAGCGGCCTGAGGTCGTCACCAGACCTCCTAGTATGAGAAGTAACTCCTCCCTCCCTTGAGCTTAACGGAGAAATGATCAAAGTGGCAATTATAAGAAAGGGGAGGAGACGCCATCTCGCTGAGAATGGAAAAATGATAGCGATAATATATTAACAAAAGACTCAATAGATGGATACAAGAATTAATGGCGCATCATCTTGACAATTAAAGGCGAGGAGATTCTCGGAAGATAGAATCCACCAAGTTCCTTAATTAAGAAGAACAAGGGGATACGCTTCCCGGAGGCATGGAATCAAAGTCCCCAATTATCCAAGTACTCGACATTGTCTGGAAAAGACCCATGGCATTCTCTTTTTCAGACTTCCGCAAAAAATTCTAAAGGCAAACAAGCAAAGTGAAAGGCAGGTGTGACTCCCAACTTCTGGGTGGAAGTAATACTGTAAGTCGTAAGATCTTCTCTAAGTTTAAGAAAGTTGACAGTTGAAGGAAAAGATGAGAAGTTTATTGCTATTTTTACTACTATTATTTCTAATATCGTTGTTGCAGCCGCTTTATTTCTAACTATACAAATGTCAGACACATTCATAGCGTTGAATTTTACAATAATAAAAGAACTATAGTAGCATGAAACTTCTAAATCTCAAGAGCTCATGTTACTGAAGTCTCTTTCATCTGAGACTTTCATTCCAAGTATTTGATGAAAGTTGTGGGTTCTTCAATAGATCCCGCAGCACTGAAAAAAACTCTTTGAAATCGCGATTTCTGTGAATTACAAACGGAAAAATCAAATAATATCTAGCACGAAAATAAGTATTCTACTGTAAAATGAAAATATGTTTTTTGCCTGGTTAAAAGTGAAAACTCTCTCTCTCTCTCTCTCTCTCTCTCTCTGTTTTAAAGGTGTAAGCTCAAAAGTATTGTAAACGATATATGTACTATTCCAGACTGGTATAATTCCTCGCTGGACGAGTGATTTTAGCGCTCGGCTGCCAATCCGTTGGTCCGAAGTTCGATTCCCGGCTCTGCCAAAGCGGAATCAGAGGAATTTATTTCTGGTGATAAAAATTCATTTCTCGATATAGTGTGGTTCGGATCCCCCAGTAGGCTGTAGGTCCCGTTGCTAGGTGACCAATTGGTTCCTAGCCACGTAAAAATATCTAATCCTTCGGGCCAGCCCTAGGAGAGCTGTTAATCAGCTCAGTGGTCTGGTAAAAAAATATCTAGTCCCCTTCGGGCCAGCCCTAGGAGAGCTGTAATCAGCTCAGTGGTCGGTAAAACTAAGATATACTTAACTTTAATAAAACTGGTTTATAAGTAGGTAATGAAAGCCCCACACTTTCCCATCATTTCCTCACTTTTAAATGGCCAGCTGCTATCATATGACCGGTCTATCGCCTGAAAAAATAAGGTTTGCGTTCAGAAGGGTTAGTTTTTCATTACATAGTGACAAACTATTATAAAACTTATATTACCAGTCTCGTGAGGCCTGTTTCTTTGGGAATTCGCCAATAACTTAGGTCATAAAATTTCTATCCAATCACTTCACGTCACGTCGTTCCGTTCGCAAGTTCTACATTTTTATATAGATTTATGGCATAATGTCTTATGTTACTCTTGTTAATTAATATGACACGGGATGTACCAGGGTTTCTGTGGTCATAAGTAACCTTTAATTTTTAACATAAATATCACTGAGGTGTAAATATCTTAGTAGAAGATATAGGAAGGCAAATTTCTGGCTTGGGGAGTTGTCAATCTATAAATAATGATATTCATAGTTACTTAGCACCTGCTTATCGTGACCTGTAAATCTATTTTTCTATCATCTTTTCCTCTTTTCGTTAAATGCTCTTCTAGACCTTCACTTGTTTACTTCATAAGCTCTCAATGACATCATCGTTCTTATTGCTTTGAATATGTCTGAAGTAAACTGTAAGACTGAATTTAAGGATAAAGAGAAACATCAGAAAAATTAAGACCTCCAAAAGCCAGTGAATTTTTGACAATGTCTTTGCCCGTCTGTGTTTGCTTTGCCCGTAAGTATATACATCCATATACACTTAGTACGGTTAATGTTAAATTTCTAAAGAGTTTTTTTTTCATATTTATACAGATTACATTTCTTTCAGGCACTAGTGGATGATCTACCGTGCACCGTTAGAATACTTTGCGAACTAGAAACAACTGCCGCTCGAACTGCGATGGACACCGATGGATGAAATAGAGGCATTGCAGAAGTACGATCAAGTTTCTCTTTATAATGAATATTTAGGGTGAAGGACATATATATATATATATATATATTATCTATATAATAGATATATATATATATATATATATATATATATATATATATATATATATGTATATATGATTATAGATATATATATATTATATATATATATATATTTATATATATATATTATATCTATATATACATATATATGTATATATATATATATATATATATATATATCTATGTATATATAGATATATATATATAAAAAAAATCTCAGTAAGAAAAGAAGAGCGTAGGTTAAGAGACACCACATTTTTATTGCGACGCGTTTCGTTGTTTCTTCATAACAACATTTTCAAGCCTAAAAGAGACATTGTAGTATTTTAATGGTAGTTACAAGATTTTGTAATTATTGGCTGACAAAGCTGAGTAAAAGTAGCAACAATAAGATAATGGTTAAAATCTTTAAAATAAATTGCACCAGCATACTAAAAAAATAAATTATATAAGATCTTTAAAATAAATTACAACCGTATATTAAAAACAATGGTGGGAAAGACAGAGATGGAAAGTTTACACTACAAATGAATGACTGAATGATTTATATTAAAAGCAAGGGATAAGATGAATTGTCCAAGGTTAAGATCTGGTTTCCTTAAAAATATTTCTATTGACTCAGAGATTCACAATAATGACTCTTCTCTAAAAGTACCAAGCACACTAAAATTTTCCAATCTTCTACCTGTATTACATTCCTCTATGTGCTGTAAAATCGGTGATCTGGTTGGCTTGGCCAGCAAGCAACCAGTACGAGGAGAAATGCCATAATGTTCGGAAGATCTTGTCCGGACCGACCGTTTTGACTGGCCAATATAGGTGGCGCTACAGGCGTCACACTTGTAAATATAGGTGATGCCAGACAAAAGGTCTGAAGGTAGTTTATCTTTATGATTTAACAACGCTTGGATAGTATGGTTGTTGGTAAATATTAACTTGGGGTTAATGTGGGGAAAACTATAGTTTTAACATAGTATTTGGGGATGACGTTCTCAACCCCATGCCTTGGCTATTACCACTACAGTCACCTGACTACCATGTTTATAACTTAATGTTTGGGTCACCAGACGCCCAGTGGATTTTAAGGCAACGTTCTCAAACCGTTCTGTCCTTTCTTAAGATTAGGTACTGAATGAAGTGTTACCCTCAAAATAAAATTAACATTGTATCATTTTGCAAAGCACCAGCATCCATATTTTGTTGGACTGTGCCGATGTCGCATTGCGACTTTGAAACTGTGAAAGTCTTTCTGGCATCGGTATGAAAGTTGTAGTAAATTATTAAATTATTTAATGCCAAATCCATAGTTCATTTTATAAATGAAATCAAATCGAAAATTCTTGCCTCTGCGCCCGCGACTAATATATTCATCACTTGTTATCAATCACACATTAATCTTAAGCGTTTATCTCTTTTCCAGGAAGACGACTTCAGTTATTTATATCCAATATTTTTTTTTCAGGTTCAGTAGACGATCGAGGCCAGACACTCGAGGATGGTGACCGTGTCGAAGGGACTTTGCTGGATATAGATCATATTGGATTATATCAGGAGGCAGCCGTCCTTACACTTTTCGGGTAAGGAGAGAGAGAGAGAGAGAGAGAGAGAGAGAGAGAGTCCTGTACTTAAGTTCTTAAGCATAACCGAGCTATAGCGAAGAAGTAATGAATAAAGGGGAAAATGTTATATTTATCTCGTGGGATCCATCCTAGATTGAGCAGACTACTTCGTTGGATGAACGTGTTATCAAAATAATGACCCACAATTGAAGGGAAGCTCTATTTAATAGAGATATACTGCGTAGAATAAACGTTCCATTCGATACCAGGTGGAACTCTCCAGGCTCTCAGGAGAGAGAGAGAGAGAGAGAGAGAGAGAGAGAGAGAGAGAGAGAGAGAGAGAGCCAAAAACATTAACTTTGAATGCCTGAACCCTATGGTATGTAAATTAATGTGTTGAGGAAAGTTTCCAGGACAAATTCTTGGATGTGAGACTTTGACAATAAGCACTTGGTATATGAGGAAAGAATATCAATAGAGCGCTGGCGACGAACAGTAATCACAGACTAACCTGGTGTGG
>NC_061108.1:20831603-20846649 GCF_015104395.2 Macrobrachium nipponense | reverse complement strand
CCACACCAGGTTAGTCTGTGATTACTGTTCGTCGCCAGCGGCCTCTATTGATATTCTTTCCTCATATACCAAGTGCTTATTGTCAAAGTCTCACATGCAAGAATTTGTCCTGGAAACTTTCCTCAACACATTAATTTACATACCATAGGCACTTTCTCTCCTCTTCTCTCTCTCTCTCTCTCTCTCTCTCTCTCTCTCTCTCTCTCCTGAGAGCCTGGAGAGTTCCACCTGGTATCGAATAGAACGTTTATTCTACGCAGTATATCTCTATTAAATAGAGCTTTCCTTCAATTGTGGGTCATTATTTTGATAACACGTTCATCCAACGAAGTAGTCTGCTCAATCTAGGATGGATCCCATGAGATAAATATAACATTTTCCCCTTTATTCATTACTTCTTCGCTATAGCTCGATTATGATTAAGAACTTAAGCACAGGAATCTCTCTCTCTCTCTCTCTCTCTCTCTCTCTCTCTCTCTCTCTCTCTCCTTACCCGAAAAGTGCAAGGACGGCTGCCTCCTGATATAATCCAATATGATCTATATCCAGCAAAGTCCCTTCGACACGGTCACCATCCTCGAGTGTCTGGCCTCGATCGTCTACTGAACCTGAAAAAAAAAAAATATTGGATATAAATAACTGAAGTCGTCTTCCTGGAAAAGAGATAAACGCTTAAGATTAATGTGGGATTGATAACAAGTGATGAATATATAAGTCGAGGGCGCAGAGGCAAGAATTTTCGATTTGATTTCATTTATAAAATGAAATATGGAATTGACATTAAATAATTTAATAATTTACTACAACTTTCATACGGATGCCAGAAAGACTTTCACAGTTTCAAAGTCGCATATATATATATATATTATATATAATATATATAATTATTATATATATCTTATATATAGTAATATATTTGATATATATAATTATATATATCATATTAGGATAATATACTATATATATAATGTTATGTATATATATAATATATTATTCTATATTTCTATATATATCTGTATCTATTATATACAATAATATATTATATATAATATGCTTAATTTATCATTTAATCTATCTCTATATGATTATATTATATATATATATATCATGGAAGTGCTGTGACCATTCGCAAACTACAAACAGCCAGAATGGGTTCGCTGGCTGCGTGGTACAGCAGTCCGTTCACGTTTGCCAGGACCATGGATAGTACCTGACCTTCCGCCCACCAGTCTACCCAACCATATAGGATATTATTGTCTTCTGTAGTCAAGAAGATAGCATAGGGCTCAGCAGCCTCCCCAGCGGAGGCTTACTTGTAAACTGAAGGACTATGTTTCTGGCACCACCCACCCCTAGTGGGAAAAATGGTAGACAGAGAAAAAATATACATATATATATATTCATATAGGTATACATGTATATTATATATATATATATATATATATATATATATATATATATATATATATATATATATATGTGTGTGTGTGTGTGTGTGTGTGTGTGTGTGTGTGTGTGTGTGTGTCCTTCACCTAAATATTCATTATAAAGAGAAACTTGATCGTACCTTCATGCAATGCCTCTATTTCATCCATCGGTGCTTCCATCGCAGTTCGAGCGGCAGTTTCTAGTTCGCAAAGTATTCTAACGGTGCACGGTAGATCATCCACTAGTGCCTGAAAGAAATGTAATCTGTATAAATATAAAAAAAAAACCTCTTTAGGAATTTAACATTAACCCTACTAAGTGTATATGGATGTATATACTTACAAACAAAGCAAACACAGACGAGTTGCACAACTTGACATTGTCAAAAATTCACTGGCTTTTGGAGGTCTTAATTTTTCTGATGTTTCTCTTTATCCTTAAATTCAGTCTTACAGTTTACTTCAGACATATTCAAAGCAATAAGAACGATGATGTCATTGAGAGCTTATGAAGTAAACAAGTGAAGGTCTAGAAGAGCATTTAACGAAAAGAGGAAAAGATGATAGAAAAATAGATTTACAGGTCACGATAAGCAGGTGCTAAGTAACTATGAATATCATTATTTATAGATTGACAACTCCCCAAGCCAAAAATTTGCCTTCCTATATCTTCTACTAAGATATTTACACCTCAGTGATATTTATGTTAAAAATTAAAGGTTACTTATGACCACAGAAACCCTGGTACATCCCGTGTCATATTAATTAACAAGAGTAACATAAGACATTATGCCATAAATCTATATAAAAATGTAGAACTTGCGAACGGAACGACGTGACGTGAAGTGATTGGATAGAAATTTTATGACCTAAGTTATTGGCGAATTCCCAAAGAAACAGGCCTCACGAGACTGGTAATATAAGTTTTTATAATAGTTTTTGTCACTATGTAATGAAAAACTAACCCTTCTGAACGCAAACCTTATTTTTTCAGGCGATAGACCGGTCATATGATAGCAGCTGGCCATTTAAAAGTGAGGAAATGATGGAAATGTGTGGGGCTTTCCATTACCCTACTTATACCAGTTTATTAAAGTTAAGTATATCTTAGTTTTACCAGACCACTGAGCTGATTACAGCTCTCCTAGGGCTGGCCCGAAGGACTAGATATTTTTTTACCAGACCACTGAGCTGATTAACAGCTCTCCTAGGGCTGGCCCGAAGGATTAGATATTTTTACGTGGCTAGGAACCAATTGGTCACCTAGCAACGGGACCTACAGCCTACTGGGGGATCCGAACCACACTATATCGAGAAATGAATTTTTATCACCAGAAATAAATTCCTCTGATTCCGCTTTGGCAGAGCCGGGAATCGAACTTCGGACCAACGGATTGGCAGCCGAGCGCTAAAATCACTCGTCCAGCGAGGAATTATACCAGTCTGGAATAGTACATATATCGTTTACAATACTTTTGAGCTTACACCTTTAAAACAGAGAGAGAGAGAGAGAGAGAGAGAGAGTTTTCACTTTTAACAAGGCAAAAAACATATTTTCATTTTACAGTAGAATACTTATTTTCGTGCTAGATATTATTTGATTTTTCCGTTTGTAATTCACAGAAATCGCGATTTCAAAGAGTTTTTTTCAGTGCTGCGGGATCTATTGAAGAACCCACAACTTTCATCAAATACTTGGAATGAAAGTCTCAGATGAAAGAGACTTCAGTAACATGAGCTCTTGAGATTTAGAAGTTTCATGCTACTATAGTCTTTTATTATTGTAAAATTCAACGCTATGAATGTGTCTGACATTATATAGTTAGAAATAAAGCGGCTGCAACAACGATATTAGAAATAATAGTAGTAAAAATAGCAATAAACTTCTCATCTTTTCCTTCAACTGTCAACTTTCTTAAACTTAGAGAAGATCTTACGACTTACAGTAATTCACTTCCACCCAGAAGTTGGGGAGTTCACACCTGCCTTTCACTTTGCTTGTTTGCCTTTAGAATTTTTTGCGGAAGTCTGAAAAAAGAGAATGCCATGGGTCTTTTCCAGACAATGTCGAGTACTTGGATAATTGGGGACTTTGATTCCATGCCTCCGGGAAGCGTATCCCCTTGTTCTTCTTAATTAAGGAACTTGGTGGATTCTATCTTCCGAGAATCTCCTCGCCTTTAATTGTCAAGATGATGCGCCATTAATTCTTGTATCCATCTATTGAGTCTTTTGTTAATATATTATCGCTATCATTTTTCCATTCTCAGCGAGATGGCGTCTCCTCCCCTTTCTTATAATTGCCACTTTGATCATTTCTCCGTTAAGCTCAAGGGAGGGAGGAGTTACTTCTCATACTAGGAGGTCTGGTGACGCCCTCAGGCCGCTTCCTCCAAGCATCTGGAATTCTTTGAAGGCCGCATAGTTTCCCGACTTCTGTCAATTTTCTACTATTCTTCCTCGTGGGGTTAAGCTCCTTACTACTCTCTTATTGTTCCTTTCGTCGAGCGTGGTCTAGTAGACAAAATAGGATCCCTGTCAGATTGGTCATAGCACACACACACACACACACATATATATATATATATATATAGTATATATATATATATATATATATATATATATATATATATATACATATATATCTCTCTCTTTTTACTTTACGCAAGTAGTCATTAAAGAGTTTATGTATATAAGATGCCCAAACATACTATGTGTGTATGTATGTCTTTGTACGTAAGTAAAGATTTATGAATAAAAATATCTCTTTCATGCTTACTAGAATATAAATGACCGCTTTTACTTGAATTATTTCTGGAATTATGTAATCAACCGTTAGAGATAAAAATATATATTTAATTTCAGGAGGCCCTTCTACCGTTGATTAAGAACGAGGAAGCACCGGTAATTGAATCAAATGAAATAAAACAAATAGAAAGACCAATTCCACTGTTAACGGAACAAAAAATGTTCCGATGTTAATGGAATTTTCATTTTTTCCTCTCAGTGATTTTCGTTTCTGATTTTCCACCGAACTGTATCGCCGTTTTCAAACTGCATTTACACGATAGCACGATAAGAGCAGACACGAATCCTCCATGAAATTGGAGAATGGTATATCTCACTCTCAAGCAACAGAATGTCAGTGCGAGAATCAGCACGGATATTTTATGGTGGAGGAAAGCGTAGCTACGTCACAAAAAAAAAAAAAAAAAACTCTCACAACAATTTTTTTAAATATTGTAATGGTAACTCCTTGCAGTAAAGAATAATCCACTTAGCGGACACTGAGCCCGGCTCGGCAGTATCCTTTTTTTTATGCTCTACGGTTACGGCGTTTATTTCAGGCAACAGCTGGTTTTAGTATGTTGCCCATGACGTTTTAAATTGAATTACTTCGATATCCATTTCGGAGCCTATCTCAGAATAGTTTGTATGAATCTGGCTGTTCTCATGGACCGTACGAGTATTTTATGGCTTCAGTATTAGTTCCGTTTTCATACTATAAATTTGTACCTACATCTATTGTGATTTTTTGACCTCTCGAATCAAGAATCCATAAAGATATTGAACAATAAAATAAATAAACCGATGAATAATATTCGTATACGCACAAACACAAACACACACACTACACACACACACGCACACACACACACACACACACACATATATATATATAATATATATATATATAGATATATATATAATATATATATATATAATATATATATATATATATATAAAGCGAATACCACAGGAGAATGATAGTCAGAAATTCAAGCGCTTTCGGTCTTTACTAAGACATTGTCAAGGAACGAATAAAATACAATTGGAGAGAAAGTTATCAGGTAAACAAACAGAACAAAAATACAGATGGTTAATGTCAAAAAGGTAAAGTTAATGAGATAATCCAGGATTATCGGATATCACACAGTCATAAACCAAAACATAGATTTAACCCTAACAGAAACTACAAAATATCCGTACAGTCCAAAACATGTAAAAACTGAATACATTAAATTTTTGTTTTGACTATATTTATCTACAACTTTTTCATTATGAAGGCATCAAGTTTAAATAAAACCATGACTTAAATTTAGAAACATTCCATTATTTAACTGTGTCATTACATGGGTATAAGGCTCTTGCTTGACTCCAGTCAATAGGATGATCTAAATCTCTCATATGTACGAATAATGCATTCGATATTTGTCCAGTTCTCACAGAATATTGATGCTGTTTGAGACGTTGTGAAAGAGATTTACCGGTCTGTCCGTAAGAGACTTTATCACACTTTTTGCAAGGAATTTCATATATGCAGCCTGGAAGATCTTTAGGAGAATTTTTCATTACTAAACTCTTGACATTAATATTACTGAAAACAACATTTATGTTAAAAAGCTTTAAAATTCTACGAATATCTAAAAACCTTTCATCATAGGGTAATTTTAGAATGTTATGCTTACTAAATTCAAGTTTGTCATTAGTTGAATAAATGTTTTTCTAGCTCTTTTCCATGCCACATCTACAAAAGTCCTTGGGTATTTAAGTTTCAATGCAATATCATAATAGTTTTCTCAGCGTCAATAAACTGCGGGCTACAGACACGTAAAGCCCTTAAGAAACATCCCAGAAAAAACAGAATTTAACATTTTGATGGTGATTGGAGTAGTAATGAACAAAAGAGGCAATGTTAGTTGATTTCCGGGAGACTGAAAAGGTCAAATTTCTATCATTTCTATGGACAGTTACATCAAGAAAATTCAAATTACAATTTCTTTCTTCCTCTACAGTAAATTTATAGAAGGGACTAAATTATTGAGATTATTAAGGAATCCTGGAGATTTTCGTGAACTGGCCAAATACACAAAATACATCCACATACCTAAACCATATAACTTTTGGGGGCAAAATTCTTGGTAAGAGTTTTGTCTCAAAAAATTCCATGTAGATATTGCTAAGAAAGGAGATAAGGGATTACCCATAGCCATGCCAAAACTTTTGTTCAAAAAAATCCCCATTAAAACAAAATTTACTATCTTTGATACATAACTGTATGAGAACTAATGATGTTTGCTACAGTTAAGGGATATCATGACGTTCTAATTCATCCTCCAAATATTCAAGTAAATCATCTATGGGCACTTTTGTAAATAAAGAGACAACATCAAAAACTAACCATATAAAATCAAAATTCAAATTTAAATATTCAATTTGTTTATAAAATCAATACTGTTTTTAACATTCGTGTTAGAAATGTTTCCTACCAAAGGTGAAAGAATTTTTACAAGCCATTTAGATAAATTATTTGTAACTGAGCCTACTGAAGTAATGACTGGTCTGATAGGGTTATTGATTTTGTGTGTTTTGACTAAACCAAACATATAAGGTAGGGAGGCGCATTGTGGTGTAAACCGTTTAATTATATGGTCCCAGCCCTTCAGAATGGATTTGATTTGTTTATTAAAATGGGAGTTCACTGTCTCATATCCCAAAGCCAGCTGTCGTAGCTGCTTTGGGATACGGGTTAAGCTTTGGTGTGTCTAACAGTAAGCTGGACTGTGTCGACATTTCAAAATCCTTTTGTTATTTGGAAAAATTTAATCAAAATCTATGCCCTGAGGATATCAATATTTGTAAAGGTATTGTGTATGGTGCTATGAGCAAGCCTTCTCCCCCTAATGTACCCGTAAGATTTCTCCAGGCTTATAAGAAAATTAAAGAAGACAAACAGTGAATGAAAGTGACAAAAGCAGATAAATCTAATGCTGTGGTAATAATGAATAAAAGTGACTATGTAACTAAAATAATGGCATTGCTAAATGATAACTGATATTTGTATACGAAACTGAGGTCTGATCCTAAACAGACAGTTAACTCCCATTTTAATAAACAAATCAAATCCATTCTGAGGCTTGGACCATTTAATTAAACAGTTTACACCGCAATGCGCCTCCCTACCTTATATGTATGGTTTAGTCAAGACACACAAAATCAATAACCCTATCAGACCAATCATTAGTTCAGTAGGCTCAGTTACGTATAATTTATCTAAATGGCTTGTAAAAATTCTTACACCTTTGGTAGGAAACATTTCTAACACGAATGTTAAAAACAGTGTTGATTTTATAAACAAATTGAATAGTTTAAATTTGAATTTTGATTTTAATATGGTTAGTTTTGATGTCTCTTTATTTACAAAAGTGCCTATAGATAATTTACTTGAATATTTGGAGGATGAATTAGAACGTCATGATATTCCCTTAACTGTAGCAAACCCCATTAGTCTCATTACGGTTATGTATCAAAGATAGTAAATTTTGTTTTAATGGGGTGAATTTTTTTGGTACAAAAGTTTGGCATGGCTATGGGTAATCCCTTATCTCCTTTCCTTAGCAATATTTACATGGAATTTTTTTGAGACAAAAACTCTTACCAAGAATTTTGCCCAAAAGTTATATGGTTTAGGTATGTGGATGATATTTTCTGTATTTGGCCAGTTCACGAAAATCTCCAGGAATTCCTTAATAATCTCAATAATTTAGTCCCTTCTATAAAATTTACTGTAGAGGAAGAAAGAAATTGTAATTTGAATTTTCTTGATGTAACTGTCCATAGAAATGATAGAAATTTCACGTTTTCAGCCTTTTGGAAATCACTAACATTGCCCTCTATTGTTCATTACTACTCCAATCACCATCAAAATGTTAAATTCTGTTTTTTCTGGGATGTTCTTAAGGGCTTTACGTGTCTGTAGCCCGCAGTTTATTGACGCTGAGATTAAAACTATTTATGATATTGCATTGAAACTTAAATACCCAAGGACTTTTGTAGATGTGGCATGGAAAAGAGCTAGAAAAACATTTTATTTAACTAATGACAAACTTGAATTTAGTAAGCATAACATTTTAAAATTACCCTATGATGAAAGGTTTTTAGATATTCGTAGAATTTTAAAGCTTTTTAACATAAATGTTGTTTTCAGTAATATTAATGTCAAGAGTTTAGTAATAAAAAATTCTCCTAAAGATCTTCCAGGCTGCATATATGAAATTCCTTGCAAAAAGTGTGATAAAGTCTATTACGGACAGACCGGTAAATCTCTTTCACAACGTCTCAAACAGCACCAATATTCTGTGAGAACTGGACAAATATCGAATGCATTATTCGTACATATGAGAGATTTAGATCATCCTATTAACTGGAGTCAAGCAAGAGCCTTATTCCCATGTAATGACACAGTTAAAAGGAATATCATTGAATCTTGTTTCATCAAGTCAAATAATGGAAATGTTCTAAATTTAAGTCTTGGTTTATTTAAACTTGATGCCTTCATAATGAAAAAAGTTGTAGATAAATATAAGCAACAAAATTAATATATTCAGTTTTTACATGTTTTGGACTGTACGGATACTTTGTAGTTTCTGTTAGGGTTAAATCTATGTTTTGGTTTGTGACTGTGTGATATCCGATAATCCTGGATTATCTCATTAACTTTTACCCTTTTGACAATTAACCATCTGGTATTTTTGATCTGTTGTTTACCTGATAACTTTCTCTCCAATTGTATTTTATTCGTTCCTTGACAATGTCTTAGTAAAGACGAAAGCGCTTGGATTTCTGACTATCATTTTCCTGTGGTATTCGCTTATCTAATGAAGTCACGTACATCTACTGTGATTTTTTAAGCATATATACTATATATATATATATATATATATATATATATATATATATATATATAACAGACTCGAAGTTTTGTTTTCTCTTAGACTCTCACAAATAATAGAACAAGAAATTCCTTATCAAAAATTAAACTCATCTCAAACAATCCTTGCAAAATTGGCTCGCTTTTTAATTTCAAAGATCGTCTGCAGGACTTCATGAGATCCAACGTTGTATACAAATTCAAATGCGCAGGATGCCCTGCAACTTACGTGGGATCGACTTGAAGATTACTGCAGATGAGATATTGTAGCCATATGGTTTCAGCTATAGAACAGGTCAAAGAATTAGTAATCCTGAATTTTCTAGTATCAAGAATCATGCCACCAAATGCAAAATAAATGTATCAAAAACAGCACTTCTCGATAATAGGTTATACTAAAGACCCGGACCACCTAACTACCTTGGAATCTTTAATTATTAAAAGGCTGGTTCCCCCATTGAATAACAACACCTCGGCTTCACCTCTACATCTGGCATAGTCAACGTCTTGGACCTGGCTCTCTCAAAAATCATTCCTTGCTTTCCTTCCATTCTAGTCGGTTGGTACCTCAGTGGTTCTTCTTCTCTTTTTAACTATTTATATATTGCATTTTAATGAATACTATTGTGAATCCTGTTTTTTTTAGTTTTTAATATATGCATTTCTCTTTTTACAGACTGAAGATGCACAAAGTTGATGTGCGAAACGTTTTTATAATAAATCTTGGCCTTCATGTTTTAGTATCAATGGACCTCCTGAACTCTTATATATATATATATATATATATATATATATATATATATATATATATATATATATATATATATATATATATACGTATATACTCTATCGTAGACTACTTGAAAAGAGAACTACCGACTACGGTGTTCGGGTCATCAAGGTCGGGTCCCAAACGGAAATAGCGCTTTAACAAACGCTCACATAACTTTTTTTCTTGTTTACTCAAGCTTTTTTTTATTATTATGGTTTGGGACCAGAAAAAAAGGAAAGCCCTTTGTCACTTTTTTTCTAATATATGCCATTTAAATATCATTTTGTTATTAAAGCTTAGGGAAAAAAAAAAAAATAAAAAAAAAATCTTGACATTTTTTCTTTTACTGTAATTTTAATACATGAATCAGTGCAATTATTACATAAAGATCCAATATTATTTTTATATAAGAAGGATATAAATATGACACCAAAATATGAAAAAAAAATATCAATAACGAGAAAAGAAAAACAAATAATTGTGGATATGGCAGGGCTTGATAAATTTACGTGGTATTTTATTTCCGAGATATAAGGAGAAATAAATCAGTGCAAAAATGCTATGAAAAGAAAAGAAAGCATCTACATTCCTATTTTCAGTTACCCATTAATCTTCATTTGATAGGTTTTCTCGTCGTCTTGTTTTTGGTAAAGAAGAATCAATCATTTCTAAAAGCTTAGCCAAGTAATTTCCACAATATTTTTCTCGGCTCACCGAATTTCTCAAACAAATGGAGTGCACTATGAACAAAGAACACCATGTCAAGTGTAGGGACACAAAGGCCATCACGATTCGATAACCAGCAATAAAAGCAACCTTTTGTTGATACAATGGATCAGAAAATCGTGGTGGCCTTTCTGTTCCTACACTTGGCATAGTGTTCATTGTTCATAGAGCATTCCATTTGTTTGAGAAATTAAGTGAGCCGAGAAAATATTGTGGAAATTACGTTGCTAAGCTTTTAGAAATGATTTATTCTTCTTTGGCACAAAAAAACAAGAGCTTATCAATCTCTTAAAAATATTTTGTTCAAGGCAAATGTCTTGAACAATTCCGATCGAGAGATTGAACTAGGTTGCTTAAGACGACGAGAAAACCTTTCAAATGAAGATTGATGGGTAACTGAAAATAGGAATTTAGATGCTTTCTTTTCTTTCCATAGCATTTGTGCACTGATTTATTTCCCCTTATATCTCGGAACTAAAATACTACGTAAATTCATCAAGCCCTGCCATATCCACGATTATTCGTTTTCTTTTCTTGTTATTGATATTTTTTTTTTTTCCATATATTGGTATCATATTTTTATCCTTCTTATTTAAAAAGATATTGAATCTTTATTTAATAACTGTAGTGATTTCATGTATTAAAATTCGAGTAAAAGTAAAAATCTAAATTTTTTTTACCCTAAGCTTTGATAACAAAATAACATTTAAATGATGTTTAATCGAAAACAATGATACTACTTACTTACTTTTTTGGAAATCAAATATAATATAAAAAAAAAAAAACTTAAGTAAACAACAACAAAAAGTTAATCTAAGAGCGTTTGGTTAAAGCGCCCTCTATTCCCGTTTGGGACCCGACCTTGATGACGCGAGCACCGGAGTCAGTAGTCCTATTTTCAAGTAGACAATACTTGGAGGTAGTAATTTCATGGTTTTGGTTATGCCTGGACAGTGATGTATGTGTACTAGATGTACTAGGATACTTTTGAGTTTCACCCTCTGAAAAGGGGAACGAAGCCGAGATCATTCTCGGAGAGTACGACCCTGTTTTTCATGTGCATGTTTGAACTCCTCTCCTGGTTTTTCTAATGCGATGCCTGCAGGGGATATTGATTGAATAAATGTTGCATGGTCAGTGGACCGAGCTGTTTTTGACAAGGGTTTGACATGTCTATCGTCAACCTGAAAGAGGTAAGAATGAAAAGCTGTGTACAACAGGCACAGCCTGCAAGTGCTTACTTGTGTGTGTGTAAACATTCTGCTTCCATTCAACGATGCTCAGGTGACCCAAGGACTTGATGTTATGTTTCAGCTACGGTCTTATCGAGGACAATATTGACTCGTCTTTCGACAACATGAAAAGTTTTTGGGGCCGCTGTTTGTCAAACAAGGGTCCTAGGAACAGGTCCAGATGGTTTACACAATAGAATTTGACGTATAAAGATTGCCAGCGGTCTTTCAGATTCAGAGAATACATGTATAGGTCCTAATAGGTTTACAGTTGCATAGAAGTGTTACAAGAGTTGTGTAATCTGTTTGCTAGAGATCTTTATTTCTTGTTGAAGAAATGATCATGTTGATCACGCAACTCAACCTGTTAGGTAGAGGTGTAGTTGTATAGCGTTTCATCTTTTAAGGACGAGGTTTCGGTATAGATGCACTTAAAGTAATGGCATTATTTATGCGATAACTATGCTCCCCTCCGCTCGTATTTACCAACTATGATATGTACGATATCTGGCTCAGAAGTTGATTTTATCGTACTGCATTTTCCATGACCACCGTTAGATGATTCCAAGTACACATAAATGAGCAAATTCAGACAACACAACACGCACACATACACACGTACACACACACAAAGGGATCCTAGCAGTGCATTGACATGTACCTTTGTCCGCTGAGCTAGTTTGCTAGTTAGCCCGGCTATGCTCATAGACTAACTTCTTGGATATTCTAGACTAGTGGTTCTTAACCTTTTTCAGTGGCAGTACCCCTTAGAAAATTTTCTCGTAACCCCATCCATTGTAAATACAGTACAAACATGAAAAGGATATGTATTATAAACCTTACTTAGAAATTATTCGATGTATTCGATTACTGAACAAAGGTACTTTTTTGTATTTCAAACGAAAAGTGTTAATTAGTAGGATATAGTGAATGCACATTATAACAGTATAGTTACGATAATACTTCATAGACATAGTGCACACATACAGATTTTTAGTGGCTATCATGTCTCGTACCCCAGGGTTAAGGTTTCGTACCCACAGGCACCCTAGGTTAAGAACCATTGTTCAAGACATTAAAGGTTTATGTCAGACAAACCATATCTTGACAGTTCTCCCTTTCTTTCGCGCCACATTTTCAGATGCCTGGAACAAAGTTCAGTGCTCATTCTCTATCTTGTCGAAGACGTCACAATTCTTTCACGATGACGCCATAAGGTGTCTACAGTCTCGAGTGGTCGATTACCTTGTTAGCTACGTCTTCGAATGATTATGTGAACAGTGTTCGAAAACAATTAATCGAAAACAATTATTCGAAAACAGTTATTTATTTGAAAAACAATTATTCGAATGGAAAATTGTTCGAAAAGAAAGTTATTCGAAAGGACAATTATACGAAATGGTAATTATTCGAAATGTAAAATTCTTTATTTAAATCAAATGTGTAAAAATACCAAAAAGGATGAAATCTTTTAAGTATGAATGTTATTACTAAATCTATTAAAATAGATTCATGATAAAACAGATTTACTTATAAATGCAAGTTATTCGCTACAGCGCGCAAATACTCTAATACTGGGTACTCTTCAAAGGTTGCCACTAACTTTTTTATCCTTTCATTCAAGTCACGATATTTCTTGGAACTCTTCATATTTGTGCTTCCTGCTCTTACTTTTGCAATGTGAATTTCTTGTAAAAACCCTGCTCTCTTTTAAAGCATCTAGGAACTTCCATATTGTTGGATGATGAGATGACATTTGCTGTAAAAAGCTCTGTGCCATCCTTCAAGTGCGTTGTTAGTCCTAGGCAAATCAGTATTGACTCTCTCAAAACAAGACCACATACTTATTTCAAACATAGGACTACGTCATGACGTCTTGAAGGACGACCAATCCATGAATCTTCAAAATAATCTAAAATAGGATTTACATCTTGAGGATATATATCTGAATCTAGTAAAGCCTCAAATGATTCAGTAACTTTGTCAACGGGGACAAAGGCTAGGGCTAACAGCATTCGAATTTTTAAAGCAAATTCGGAATCTGTATCGTATCTCAGACCACAATCACATATCTTTCGATGCAAGCACTGGCCTGAGTGGAAAAGGCATCCATAATGAGAAGCTGTGCTGAATTCTTCTTTAACGGCAGTTATAGCTGCAAGTTCAAAGTCTAAAGTTATGGTTGAAACTTGTAAATTTGGAACCATAGACTTAATTTGAGCAAATAATCTTCTTTAAGTTTCAGCCCTCTTATCTGGAAGTAAGGCGTAGACCACAGGAATGGTGTAATTATTCTTCACAGCATGTACAGTATATAATTGTTCAAATAACTGAGGTACAGTTTTAAATGTTCTGTCCACTTGTCAATTTGCACTCTTCTCAAGTAGACTCAAATTATTCTGAGTTGCAAATATAAGCATTCTATCACCGTAATGGCCGGAATCATATAGAAAAACTGCTCCCCTTTATGAGTTTTAGTTTGGTCAGTTGTTAAAACAATTTCCCGTCTATGAATTGGATTAGCTAAGCCTGCTCTTTCTTTTTGTCTTACGTTGTGAATAGTTCTTTTTATAGAGCTTATTTGTGGTAAAGCTTGCGCGGCACTTTCACTTTGCGATGCAGCTGCAGAAATGACATACTGGAGGTTCAAACAACATATCGAATACTTATCATTTCGCATAATTGTCCTTTCGAATAACTTTCTTTCGAACAACTTTCCATTCGAATAGCTGTTTTTCGAATAAATGTTTTCGAATAATTGTTTTCGATAATTGTTTTCGAATAATTTTCATGATACGTTCAGAATGACAGTGTCGTTACCATTCACGCTTATGGATATCATACTTAATACCGTGATATGAATGACATTATATTTAGTTAATGTTGTAATTGCTGCTCATAAGGGGTACCATGTTACCATGTACCACATACAAATGTGTAATATAGTATTTTGTTTATATTCAAACTGGCCCAAGTACTTTTGGACATATAATTTCTTTTCTTTTTATGTGTAAACAGGAATATTTGGAACAAGGCAACCCAAACCATTTGCAGATCAAACCTCCGAATGCTGCCTTTGTGGTTATATATATATATATATATATATATATATATATATATATATATATATATATATATATATATATATATATGTGTGTGTGTGTGTGTGTGTGTGTGT
>NC_061108.1:20764103-20829103 GCF_015104395.2 Macrobrachium nipponense | reverse complement strand
GTAGGCGTATGTGAGCGCACGCGCTTAGAAGAGATAACCTAATTAGTTCAATGCACGTCAAAGAGTGATTCCCTTACTGCTAATGAGGCATGTGTGGCAACTGGGAAAAAGTTTCATTTGTTCATTTTTATATGTACTTGTTTCTTTGTGCTTTACCGCGGAGATTTGCGTCTTATTTATCCAATATGAGGATGGATGTAGCAGGAACTGCTTGATCTGTATATTCAAGTTACTCCCCTTCATAGAAATTTTTTATTTCTTGAAAATTTGTGCCATCACTGAAGGAAAATGGCTCTCTCTCTCTTCTCTCTCTCTCTCTCTCTTCCTCTCTCTCTATCTCTCTCTCTCTCTCTCTCGGGCGAGTGAAAGAGAATTCTCTCGGCAACATAATTGCCTCCATCAAGGGTAACAACATTGCTCGAATTTTGTATGAAAATGCCTGATTGAGGTCGTGTTCGTTCATTAATAACGATAACTGAATTCTTGAACCGCCTGTGTGTGAGTATTTATACAAATGAAAGCACATTCAAAAGCGCAAGCTGTATTTATTAAAGTACATTAATTAAGCATAGCCTATAATTTTGTTTATCCGTCTGTATAGCTGAGATGTATTAACTTGTTTATCCGTCTGTATAGCTTAGATGTATTAACTACTTTTTTCATAATGAAATGCATCTATGCTGTTATTTCTATACTTAATTGTTTTTTTAACAGGCACTGTATCTTAAACTTTTGCATTGGCTCAAATTTCCTTCGAAAGACTGAAAAGAAGTTATTCACACGTTACTTACTCCCTCATCAGATGGCGCGCCGCTCGTCTTCCCTTCCGTTTGTTGAAAACGCCGTTCAAGTCGATGGGAAAGGTGCCCAGCGATCCCAGAATCAAGATCTTGAAAAGGACTAACAGGAGAAGTAGGGAACCAGTCAAGTCCAGAGAGATCGAGTTGTCGGGAAGAGAAACGAAGGCGTAAGTGACCAGTGAACTGACGAGCGGAAGGACGACCGTCAGAATGATCAGCAGGGGAGGGATCACCGCCGACTTCGTTAGCTTCTGGAAGAGCCTTGGCGCCTTCATGTCTTCTGGCGAGTGTTCTTTTCTGTTCTTGCTTTATGGATAGACACTGATCAGCAGTGTTCCCGAATTTTTCACTGACGTTTTATGTTAAATACAGTATCTCAGTTTTACGCTCTTTTTATGTCTGTTGAGTATTACTCTGGCCTATGTCAGTATCCATTAAAAGGGTATCTCGTAGTTGCACGCTGTCACGTTGAAATGGTGACGGATTGCTCGAGCTGCCATTATTATATGTCCTTGAAAAGTGCCGAAATAGGGGAGGGGGGGGTGGTGGCTGGGTCATGGTCCGAAGGAGGTTGGCCTTAGGGGCGGGGCTACGGCCGTTGCAGAAAATTTCGGCCACAGACGTCTGGGTGCAGTGGATGGTATGAAGGGCGGTAGGGGTAACGATGTGCCATCAGCTTTCATTGAAATAATTTATAAATTACATTTCAATTATTTTTTTCAAAAAACGTACCTAGAGTTTGCCAGATGTTAATTAAACTTTTCAAAAGGACCATATGATAATGGTCTAATGGTCGTGTATGAAATGCTTCCGAAAATCCAAGAGCGGAGCGAAAAAAACCTAAAGAAACCCAAAGTTGTCGTCTTTATCCAGCAGCAAGACTTATCCGGACAAAAAAAAAAAATAGTAAGCACCATGATGGATTGTGCCCTATGCCCTTCAGTGGGAATTTAGTTTTAAACATTCTATATAATGGTTTTTATTTATAGAGAAGTAAAGGACCATCTTTCATAAATGCAAGTCAGTTGACCGAAAATTATCGATTTTATATGTATACCGTATTTCTGATATTTTTTATATCCTCAGAAATAACTTTGAAATACTCTTACCCCCAGTATGCAGAATATAAATGTGATAAACGTATATTAAATGAAGCCATTACTCTGTCATGATGAATTTACAAGGGTTTGAAACTTGTAGCCGTGAAATCCTCGTGACTGAAACTAATTCGCTAGCTTATTACTTTTAACTTGTGGACAAAGCCGTTGTTACGGTAGTTCCTTTTAACTACGATCGTCAAGTATACTTGCATGTCCTACACTCGCTCCTCAAGAGAGCAAGAGTTCGGGGTGAGATCCCTCATAAAATGGCTGATCGGATGTCGTTCCTAAATATGAGCATTAGAGATCACGCTCACTTCATGCAGGCGCCATACGCTCCAGTTGCAGACGAACGAATTAACCTCGTTTGGGTCTGTTTGGCCTCATTTTTCACTCCTGCTTCCCTTTGTCATATCGGAAGAGCGCACCATCATTTTCCAATCTCCTGTTGCTCCTTTCTCCCCGGAGTATCTCATGGGCGCGCCATTAAGAAATCATTAGGGTCAGAGGCGCGTTCAATCGTGTGAGCAGACGAGGAGAAAACGGTCGTGGAGCTTTGTGTAGGAAAACGTTGATGTTTGGATAGTTGGCTTTGCAGATGCTACAGAGTTTTGGTAACGGTTATATCAACACTCATTAGGTAATTACAGTTAACTAGTCATTTGTGTTACTAACAGGATTTCAAATTATTTTTCTCACCAGCGTTTGTTACTAAGGGCGCAAATAAAAATTTAATCATTTCCTTACGTTGTTGAAAAGGAATTGAGAGTAGTTTTTAGCCCCACTTCTGTGCCTAAGGGACGTTACCGCCTGTTCTCAGCCAAATTGCCTCGATTGCGTGACATTTTATCTCCTCTAGGGAAGTTCCCAGGAAGGCTTCCAAGACCTCGCGGAAACCATAATGGTGATAACAAACTTCAAGGCTGTTGGTGGGGGAGGGAGGTGCAGATGAGGGCAGAGGGTGGCATGAACATTCCGTAAAGCAGCACTTCCTAGGAAAGTTCTCGTTACATGAAACTCGTACGTAAGATTATGTTAAAAAATAAGTGACCTAAAAGACATTTGAAGACTACCTTTCTCTTTTGGAGCTCGCCGGAAGCCGACGTTACGAAGGAAATATTAACGAGCCATGGTTTAGTATAACACTCATTATAGTCCCTTAACTCGTATTAAGATGTATTAGAAACGGGAGAAGATTGATATTAGATGGTTAAACCTGCGTGACTTCGGCTAATGAACACGAGAGAATGACAGGCCTGGCGTTTTGTAAGACAAATGAACCAAGAGTACAGTTCTATTGACGTCAAAGATTAGCTATATTTAGATCTGAAATTGAATATCTTCTGCCGCTGCTTTTTCTTCTTACGACCTCTGAATTAATGTCTGAATGGATAACGGAGTGTTACTCTTTTCAGCGGTAGGATTTAGACTATTTTATTGATTTAGGAACATTATCTGTGATTAAAGAATAGACGAAACGATACTGGGGTTATGAAAGACTGGGGATTCTGGTGGAGTAGGACTACTCATTACACACTGGAGTTTGTATTGATGATGTACCTGCAGTGTTTGATTAAGCAGATCGAAGAAATCCCAGAGAGAGAATTCGCAGCGCCTCAGTGGCGTGGTCGGTTTGGTCTTGGCCTGCCACCTCGGTGGCCGCGAGTTCGATTATCGGGCCTTCCATTGAGGGGTCAGAGATTTGTATTTCTGGTGATAGAAGTTCACTCTCGACGTGGTTCGGAAGTCACGTACAGCCGTTGGTCCCGTTGCTGAATAACCACTGGTTCCATGCAATGTAAAAACACCAAAGAGAATTCGCAGCTTTTCGTAAAACTGATTTACTTCAGTTTTATACATTTTTATGCTATATATCTAATAAAACTTCGTATTGAAGTTGTTCTGTCTCTGTTGTTAGAAACATACTGAATGTGGTTTCCATTTTTGTACTTGGCATCTACGAGTACGCGTGTATTTATGTTTCTGTTCTTTAGACATGTCTATCGTAACTGAATTTTCATATTTTAAACAAAACAAGAATGAACAGTGATATTTGGATGTGTCAGTGTCAACAAGTAACACCGATCAGCCAATAATCTACACACACACACACACACACTCTTCAATTTGCCTGAGGATGTTATGTGAATCGAATCGATCACAATTTAATTTGAAACAATCCTGAATAGTATTTAATGAGCATCAGGGATGTTTTTCTATACAAGAAATTTCAGCTAGAGTTGGGGAGGGAAGACTTAAACGATAAATGTAAATTGTTGATGCCTTTGTCGCATGGCGGTTATCGTGGAAGGGTTTCTTCATTAAAGGGCATAGCTTAAACAAGAGGTAGGTGGCTAAGCTGCTTCTCCCCTCGACATAGTTTCTCATCTAATATCCAGTGTTCAGTTCTCTTAGTCTTTATAGTTTGCCTTGTCGTACCTGTCGTTTCCTTTTGTGAGGAAAACTCGCCTTTTTGCCTTTCCTCTTGTTCAGTATACATAGTTTTCTTCCCCAAGTTTCCATAGACTAATTTTTGTAAGATGCACGAGAACAGAAAAAGTCACCTCGTTGTGTGTTGGTGAACTATGAGTCTAATTCAGGCAGTTTCAAAAGGCCTAAGTGTCTGTTTTGATTGCAAAGGGTCACAGTGAGGCTGGAGAAACCCTTTTCCGGAGAGAGAGTTGCTACCTCGAATACTAGGTACATCAAATATGTTAGTGGCTGCTTATAAATTTTTTCATGTTATACGATGACATCAGAACTGATTGTATAGTTATTTTTTATTTGGATAATAAGTGTTTTAAAATCCATGATAATGGGATGTTCACGCGATTGGTAATAAATGGGATAAGTCCTTAATAATACTTCTTTGTAAGGATTCGTACAAATACGCCTATTTCGCTTTGTTCAACTTCAACTGAACTTGCGTAAATTACACTGTCTGTTTTAAGTTAGAGGCCTTCCTTCCAAAAGGTGTTCTACAATTCATTTTTTTTACACCTGTCTCTGCTTTTAATCTAAGTTTTCCGTCTTTTTTACCTCTTAGAACTTTCCTTCTTGACGTAAGTCCAGAACAGTTTTTCTTGATATTCTGCTCCTCCTTAGACATGTTAGTTGAGAACAGCTGATCTGTCTCAACCTCCAGTAGCAGCTTCAAGAAATTTTATTGGATTAAGTATGGACACTTTAATATTTTGTCGGGCGCTTTTGATGTCAGCTTTGATGATCACCGCGGATAACACAAACTTATCATTGCCCCACTGAAGCCGAAATTAAAACACACAACAACATATTGTTGAAGTTTAATAAAATAAGGCTTCTTGAAACTGAAGTGAACATTTAGAACAATTTGCAGTTGAATTTCGAGTGTGTAATATATATATATATATATTATATTATATATATATATATATATATATATATATATATATATATATATTATAATATATATTATATATGATATATATATATAAATATATAAATATATATATATATATATATGTATATATATATATATAATATATTATACATTATATATATATATATATATAAAGATCTTATATTAAATTATTAATATATAATATATATATATATTATATAATAATATATACAAACATACATACGTACATCACATAACCATTGGCAGGACTAGAGTAAGAAAGGTGGGTCCAATAACATTTTTATTGGACAGTCAGTAAACTGTTAAAAAACGGAGAGTACAGCATAAGTACAGGATCGCTACTAATCAGAGAAACAGTGCCATTAGTAATCACGTTAGGACATGCTTTTATCCAATTCATTGGTCTAAAGCAAAAATTGCATTCGGAAGCAATATTTTTATCGAGAGAAAATTTGATATAGCATGTATTCGATATAGTGCAAACAATAACTTTAGTAGCAGTGTAGGTTTATTTATGACAGACGCTCTTGAAAAATCTGTAAAAATTATGAAATATATTGACATACGTATTCACTAAAGTACATTTTTAGCCTCGCATATTAGACTGTTAACCTTTTCTTGTGGGCGAACTATGTACTAGACCATTTATACCTATCCTGTAACAGCTGTAAGCACTTTTTACCATTTTTACTAGTTTTGTATTTTATGCCAGTCTTGATGTCAAATATAATCATGTTAGGTATATGTTTCATGGGCCTGTTTCTTTTTTATCTTCGTTAGGGCTGTGAAGAGTCCAGGTTTTTAAATTGAATTTTGCTTTCAGTCAGTCAGTCAGTCAAGGAAGACTTGATGTGGTCCCACAAATGTATTAGGAAGAAGGAACTATACTCTGTTTTTTTTTGTTTTTTTTTTTCATCTGTCCATCCGCCTGTGGTGTTTTTGTATGGTAACACTGCGTCCCGGGCTTTAGATAGTTACGCTAATTGTAAGTTTTAGGTAAATAAAAGGATATCTGGGTGTACATTTGTAACCGAAAAGTGTGTTAATAATTTACTGTATGCGAATTACACCGTTAATATTCGAAATAGAGTATTATTATAATCGTTGAATGTAACTATCTAAAGCCCGGGACGCAGTGTTACCATACAAAAAACACTACAGGCGGATGGACAGATGAAAAAAAAACAGTATAGTTATTAGAGAAACATCAATGGACGAAAACGCGTCTGGGTAATGAGGTTTAGTTGTTTAAGGTATGCATATGCTTTTATCCAGGAAACATTGCCATCCTTCAGAAAATATATTTCATGTTAATTTCTAAAATATTTCCTTTTCCATTTTTTTCTTATAAGTTACATCGTTTTACCACTAATCTTAATCAGGTCATGAATCTGGAAGAAATTAGTTCTAACATGACTTACTAAATGTCACATATTTCTTTTTTTTCTCCACGAGTAGTAGTTGTATCTAGGTACTTCATCCTTGTTCATCGTCCAGGAAGTTACAAAATTCCTGCTAAAAAATAATTTATCTATAATGTGTATAGCCACCGCCGGCATCACGTGACTCATTCTTCACGTGTTCAGAGTCATCTTTGAGTACAGCTAACTTTTCTTACCAACCAGGTTTCATAAACTCTGGCCTGCAGGTGTGTTCCCGCAATCTAGACGAGGAGTATGAATGACGTGATTATACCCTTATATAAAATAAAAAGTACTACTTTTTATGGTGCTCATATTTAGATCGTAAAGGTAAGGCGTCAGATGTGGATGTTAATTATGCATTCTTGAACGTACCGGGAGATATCTTGAGCCTTTTAACGTTTCCAAGAAGATTGTTCTCTGTGTAAGAGAGACTGTAATAAGAAAACTCTTGAGCTTATGATTTACCGACCCGTAGAAACCATCGCAACGTAGCTCCGAGTAGTCATTTTCATTAGGCCTATTTCGTATCTATGGGGAAATCAGATTATGTAACTTGACATTTTACCCTTGAAAAGTAGTCCCTGATAATCTTACCAGAGGGAAACAGAGATGAAAGATGTTGCTGCAGTAATGAGGGCTATTTATTTCTATTATCATGAACATCTTGAAGCATTTTTTTTATCCTACTCCTTTAAGTGTTTTATGAAAATTGTATTACTGATATTTAGTTGATTAAATTATATTGTTTGTAAAGTTACACGTTAAGGATACTTCGTTAGTCTAGAAATTGCAAATTTTAGCAAATTGTGTTGCTCTCGTGACCATATATCACTTTGTCGACTAGCATTCATTTTGTATTGTCACTTTGCCGATCAGCATTCAGTTTATATTGTGTTGTCTAGTCTTGCAAGCCAAAAGAATGGTATGATAGAGTAGTGCCTTAAAGTTACTTGTAACTAATGCTCAGGAAGTGGAACTTCATACTGCCTCATTCAGAAGCATTTAGGAAGTTCGTATTTGCTTTCTTGTCATGGATTTATAATTGCTAATGTATTGGAGGTTTCGTAATGAACTGATGTCATGTCGAAGACGTTGTTCTTGGATATCATCTGAGAAGTTCATATTAGTGTTTCTTATGGGATCTGTATTCGGTATCGGCAAGACTTTTTCATCAGCTGAATATTTTTATTTTTATTTTAACAAAGATTTTGTTTTCAAGCTCTTGTGGAATTTTTGCAGAACGACTATTTTCGGGCTAGTTTTATTTTTTCTTATTTAGATACGAAGCTTTGCTGAAAAGTATTTATTAGTTTCATACTACTTAATTAATATGATTTTTATTCTCTTTAACTTTACAAGTTGAAATCGTGATGTTCGTGGAAAAGCGTAATAACAGTCTTCCATAAATTCGACGCTGTTTGAAATTATTGTGATTTTAGGTGGTCTAATCAGAAGTGATTACGAGTTTATTCCAGTCTAATATCTTTTGCATTTGTAGTTACATGGCAGATGATGTAAACGAAATTATTGTACTAGAGTTCATAATAGAAAAAACCTAATTGAAATAGGATCCATTTTATTAGTATCAACTGATTTTAGAGCCACATTCAAAAGACGCTCAAGTTACCGTCTTGTAATTTTTTTATATATCGCCTCTCTTAAGGTTGTCATTTGTTATTACTTCAAGGTTCCAAGAACCACTTAGCTTACAACAAAGAATTATCGAGAATTTTTAAAAGAATCGAACAGTAGGCGTCATATTGGGTGATGCCATGGTTTATCTCGATTATTTGTGCATTTATATTGTCTACATTAGTAATACCCGTAGAAGGTAGCGCCGTTAGTGCACTCATGCGATGTACTGTAGGCATTACTTATGGTTCTTTGCAGGGTCCGTCCGGCCCCAGCTGCGACCTCTTTCATGTCTTTTACTGTACCTCCTTTCATATACTTTCTTCCATCTTACTCTTCACCTTCACGTAACAATTGATATACTATACAACTGCGAGGTTTTTCCTCCAGTTACACCTTCCAAACCTTTTTATTTTTTGTCAGTTTCCGTTTCAGCGCTGACTGAACACATACGTCCAGCGCTAGGCCTAAATTCTATAGTCTTCTATTCTACATTATAATAAATAGCAGCAGCAGAAGTGGTTGTATTTTTTTATGGTGATAATAAAAAAATGTTTGAAGTCTCTTTGGCGAAATCCTTAGTTTGTCCAAAGCCACTAAAAATTTTTTGCGCTTAATTAGGATTGTGCTTGAAGAAATATGCATAGTTGTGCACGGGAAATATCAAAGGTATAGTATTTTAAGTTATGTACTGCTCTGTTCGACTTTTCTCGGTGGAATGAGCTTCACTTCTAATGGTTTTATTCCATCATGGATTTTGAAAGGTCAGTGTGTTTGCTTTTAGGAAAACCACATTGATTTCGACGGCTTTTACCTGACAGTGTTACCCTTGCTGGACAGAATCTTGCTTTGTATTTGATACTGCTCTGCTGCCTTAATGTGCCTGTGGAAGGTGGAGGGGGAGTGGGTGGGGGCATATTTTGGTGGCATTTGTTGGTCAGCTTGTGACAGAATTATGTTTACTTCTTATTTATTTAATTATGTATTGTTTGTTGTTTCCGTTACCAATGTAAAGACGCTTATTATTGTTATCTTAGTAACGTTTTGTTGCTTCTTATCTGGATTAGTTTTATATATCTTTATTAGTTGCTTTATCGTTTCTTGCTTTGTTTGTTGTCAGTTGTTAGTCTCAGAAGGCTTAGGGAAGACACAGTTCAGTTTTCTTACTTAATTAACACACTCGTAAAACAATACAGTATATATACAAGTTAAGTAGGATGACTACATCGAAGTATGAGCCTTTCTTGAATTTCTTAACAACCCACAATTGGTGAGGCTCTCGACCTCACTCCGCTAAGACTCTTGGCTATTCTCTATCTACTTCTCTATCTTCAAGCATGCCTAAGGCTCTTCAAAGGAAATTGTCCAGGCTACCAGTAGGAGGACAATTGCTTCTGTTCCGCCTTGTAGCCGTCGTTGTTGGTTGAAGATTATCTAACGACTTCCCTTGGGTGTGATTGACTTAGACCCTCCTTTGTGGGTGGACTACTGGCGTCCCCCGAAGTCTTCAAGTTTCGGCGAAAGTTGAAAGGTTAGGTCACAGGTGAGGCGGTAAGGCAGTTTTTAAATGTTGTGTTTAGATTATTCTGGCACCCGTGATTTGACCACATACTACCCAAGATACTTCCTGATCGTTACTATCTCTCTCTCTTTCTCTGTCTCTTTTCTATATTATTCATTCATTTGTCTATTAATGGTTCCCTCTCATTTCTTTCTCTCTCTCTTATATTTACGCCATTCTTAACTAATGTTCGTTTAGCTATCATTACAATAAGTATATGAAATTTATCGTGAAGAGTTTTCAGGTTACAAACTTTCCCGTGTGTAACTAAAGTGGTGTGCTTTAAACGGTTGTGGTTATATGTGATATGTCAGCAATATATCGGCATTCATTCAATGGCAATAACAGATTAACTTTTTTCATCGGTATCATCGTTGTTAAATATTTTTCATTTAACGTAATCATCCAAAGAGCGTAATATTCTTTACTCAAATATCAAGGCATTGCTATAGTACGCAGTCTCTCTCTCTCTCTCTCTCTCTCTCTCTCTCTCTCTCTCTCTCTCGTCTCTCTCTCTCTCCTCTCTCTCTTCTCTCTATCTCTCTCCTCTCTCTCTCTCTCTCTCTCTCTCTCTCTCTCTCCAGCTAATTAACTTGAAATAAATGGATGAATACTTGAGCGTATTAAGCTCCGGGGATCATTTCCATAAACCCAGTCACTCACAATGCACAGATTTTTTCCTTTTTTCATAGACCCCTGTAATTGTAAGTGATCTGATTAATAGCACTTCTTTGTGTACAGGCATATTGTTTAATTGGTGTAACAAAATAGCGTTTCGATGATAACTGAATATTCTGCGCATGGGATGAGTGTCCCTATTTAGAAAGTAAGAAAGGTTTTACACTCTTGCGTCAAGGGTAGCGCCGTCCTTTGTCCAAGACAAATTTTATCCTGCATAGTAAACTATTTATATTTGAATTGATAGTGCATGGCAGGATAAACTGCCCAAACTAATTTCCTTATCATTTGTCCTTTGCAGTTTGGCCATGAGTTACTGAATAAGTATAGTATTGGATATATTTATTATCCATTTTGCCTTAAAGTAAATGAATGTTTGTAATGAACTCTACATTTTTAAAAAGAATGTTTGTTAGGATGGAGTACGTACATGGTATGAATAACTTCGTCTTCTTCGTAACTTTTGGAAACTTACCTAATGGCAGATAATCTTGCAAACGATCGAAATCGTTATTTTATTTTAAAGCTTTTAGATTTTATTAAATAATTGTAACTAATTGTATGCAGAAACTATGCCCCAGATTTTTCCATCTCCCTTCAAAGACTTGTCATATGTTTTGGTAAAACTCATTGCAGTTTTAATTCCAAATAGAATTGTAATCTGGCTGTATTGTTGGGTAACAAATGGTCCTTTACTCTGGTTCTTATTGAATTTTATAAAGTAGTTCAGAAACTTTGTTAACGTGAGTCCCCTAACTTTGGAAGACACTAAATGTCAGTTCAGCTTCTTTCCGGTAAGTTATCTCTAATTATAGGCTGCTGTTCACGGCACAATAAACTTCGTTAAGAAAATGAATGCAGAGTACGTTATATTAAAATTGCCCCCGATGGCCTTAATAAACAGATCAGTGTGTTAGTGTTAGCCATTTCGATAATTTGATATGATAAACTGACAGGTATCTGTTATCAATAGAAGTTGCCTGTATGATGAATAAATAGCAAAAGAAGTTGCCTGTATGATGAATAAATAGCAAAATGGAGTAGAGTATCCTCAGAAGTACAACCCGAATATGTTGAACAGCAGGTTGGCACAGCTAAAGACATGTCCATGTAAAGAGAATGAGAGTTACTTGCATAATGAGTTGAAGAGGTGCGTGAAGCAGTGAGAACAATGCTTTTTGAGTTGCCATGGAGCTGATATTGTTTTCGTCGTTCCTTGTTAGCGAGGAGAGTTAATAGGTGGGGCGTTAATGGTTGGTATTACATAATTTTATTGAATTGTGTGTTTTACTGGGAAAAATGTTTTTAGCATATGGATGTGTACAGTTGTATTCATTGCAATACATTTTTTATCCACATTAATTTTTTTTTATATTCATATAGGTAGTCGACATTGTTAATTCTGCATTTGATTAATTACCTTGCTTTTAAGGAATTTTGTAATTATTTTTATTAAAATGCTGATGTACTTGGAATACGTTGTTTGCAAATGGAGGATATGATGTAATTAATTTGTAATTTTAACTCCCTGCTTAACTGTTGAATATTTCTGGTGGACAGGTAAAAATTCTTGTAAAAATTCTTTTATTCATGTTTTGTAGGCGTGGCAGTTTCATTTCACAGAAATACCCAGATTCTGGTCGTAAAATTGTGTATTTGTTCTTGACTGTAGCGTCACATTTGGGTGTATTAATCATTAGACCCTTGTTTTCAAACTTTGATTAATCAGAACTTGGGGTGCATTTCTCAGTTTTATGATTAAATTTGTAACAAATAGATTGTATAGAGTAGTTGTCGATGGATACTATGATAAATAATAAATGTATTCCTGACGTTCCTGAAGGTCATGTTCTTGGCTCACTTCTACAGTATTTATGTTAAATGTTCATGTGTGGTGGGGCTTAGAAACAAGCTGGGTTGCTTGTGCAAATGATGCCACTCTGTTGTACTTACAATGATCATATCTCCTAGACGTAGACATAAGGTGCAGAATCTTCTTAAGGAGATTAACGCAAATTATTGCATTTTACAAATGGTGAGGAATGAATTCCAACCAGACAAAAATCAAAGTATGATTATTCGTAGTTTTATGCTTTTTGCAACCCCCCCCCCTCCCACCCTCTCCCAGTCTGTCCCTTTTTATTGTATGAAAATCTGTAAATGAAGTATTTCTTCTATAAAAGTTCTTTAAGTCATTCAATAGTAAAAAGTAGAAAATATTTTCGTACTTTTTACTCTGAGTAGAGTCCCCTTGTTTGGAAAAACTTACGTTTTATTAAATTTCTGTTTCCATAATTTAAATTATTCTTTAGCACCTTTGTTCAATTAGCTCATCGTAAATGATTTTGAAAAGCTTTCCGTATCATTTTCATCCAGACATTTCCAGAACATGTGAACTTGGTATGCATTTCATTCTAACAGTCTTCTCTTTTCTTTAATGTTTGTTTGTTTGTTTGTTTGTATGGTGTTTTACGTTGCATGGAACCAGTGGTTACTCAGCAACGGGACCAACGGCTTTACGTGACTTCTGAGCCACGTCGAGAGAACTTCTTTCACCAGAAATACACACCACTCTTAACTCCTCAATGGAATGGCCGAGAATTTAATTCGCGGCCACCGAGGTGACAGGCAAAGACCATACCAACCACGCCACTGAGGCGATTGTTTTTTTTAATGAGGTACCATATGTAACTTGGTATAAGTTCATTTTATCAGTCTTCTCTTTCTTTAATGAAGTTTAATACCCCAAATTTTTCTAGTACTTTAGTTGTATTTCAGCTCGTGACTAAATTATGTAGACTTCAGATGTTCAAAACTGTGGCAAAAGCTTATATTGTTGAGCCTGCTCTCATGAGTCACAACTCAGTTTATTCCTTTTTATCAAATATATTTATTTATTTCTGCTTTCAAAGTTACTTCAGTTCACCCAACTCAAACGGGTCTTTGGGAACCTTCTGTATGACAGGAAAAGTGTTTCTGTCCACACTTAAATCTTGGAGGAACTGAGAAGTCATATTCCTTTGCACAGTAACACTTTCATGGGGAATCCATTAAAAGTACAGGGCCAGATAGTTTGCTGGAACTAGAAGCTGTTTGCTACAGAACTACAGAAAAACCATTTGGAGCATTATTAATAGTTTGATGCATGACAAGTCCATTGCTAGTATATATAGAATACAGAGCTAAGAAATTGCTAATGTGACTTAAAATACAGAACACATATCGAGGGGACGCAATAATGCCTTGAAAAGCATGCTATAGAAAATCTACAATGTGTCCTTCACAACAAAATGGCTTGCCAATTGTGGAAATTGTGGGGAATTTTTTTTTTTTTTTGTGCAGAAGCAAGTTACACAGCTTATTTCCAACAACAGAAATGTTAAATAATGTATATATACTTCAGATGTATTAAATTTATTCCTCAGTTGCAGCCCAACACCTCCAAAAGGCAGTGTGTAAGGCCCCGTCCACACGGTCGAGCATTGGTCGACGAACTTTGTCCGATGTGACGTCAGAAGCGGAGAAATAGCGGGAAAAGTCAGAACTTTGCCGCATTTTCTCCGCTTCTGACGTCACAACGAAGAAAGTTCGTCGAGCAAAGCTCGGACGTGTGGACGGGCCTTAAGAGATGGATGCCTCAAGGCCGTGCAGAAACTTGAAAGGTGGCGGTGGCAATAGACATGTCTCAAGGCTGCAGTCCAGCATCTTCAACAAAAGAGGTAAGATATAGAGTTGATTCTCTCTCTCTCTCTCTCTCTCTCTCTCTCTCTCTCTCTCTCTCTCTCTCTCACAGTGTCTTCTCTCTTATTCTTATTACAGATTTTGGTCATGAACACTATCATTACATCCTTTTGACATTTTGAAGTCCGTGCTACCAGCTGGAGCAGCAGCTTTGTTTTCTTATAGTAGAGTTCTCAGATAGCCAGGTCTGACTTGGGTGGTATATCTGTAAAATGGATGTCCTCTAGAGATATTCTTACAGGTAGGATGGGATAAAAGATTAGTTTAACCAGATCACTGAGCCAAACAAAGGCTCTTCTTGGGCTGGTTCCCAGGAATTAACACGAGGCGAAAAAAACCAGGACTTTATTAGAAAAAGAAAACGACTTCACTTAGGAACATGTAATTTTTTTTTATTAAGTGAGAAATCTTTGCCTTCAGCGAGAATTCCTGACATTGTTGGATCTCAAAACCAAAGGGTGTTGAAACCAGTGGTTATACTCCAGATTTTTATATTTCTCAGCTTGTTTGATAATAGTACTGAAGACCAATCTGTTGCCAATCTTGATATATATTAGAGATTTGACAGATGCTATCCAGTCTGATACAGGGGCATGTGAAATTGTTGGGGGTAATAGTGCATGCTAATTTAGTGGCAGAATCTGCAATTTCATTCCCTTCAATTCCTACATGTGCTAGAGTCCAAAAAACTTATTAATAATCCAGATTGGAGTGGACAGATTTTTATTTGGATTTCCAGGACAAATTGATTTAAAGATTGCTACTTTTTTATAGCATCAGTAAATGCTACTTTTTTTATAGCATCAGTAGCATTACTGAAAATTATGGAAGAGATTGCTCACCTCTATTAATATATCAATTGCTGGCTGCTTGTATGGCTGAGAGTTCTGCAGTAAACACAGATGATATTAAAGGAAGGCCTTACTTTGATTAATTTATTATTCGAGAAAGTTGAAGTTCCTACTCCTGTATTGTTTTTTGTTTTTTGAGCTATCTGTATATTTCATGGATTGGTTTCCCTTTCTCGAATGTGTTCTAGAGTATATTGGCGATACATCTCTGTACATAGTAGTCATAATCTGCTTAAGATAAGACAAAGAAGTGCATATTTAATTTTGTTTCAAGAGTCAAAAGGTGGTGGGCATTCTATTGTTGATGGGAAAATATTCTTACAGGTGTGCTGAACATTAAGGTAGAGTGTAACTAGATGCAAGGCATTAGCTAATGGACAGAATGAGGTTGCCTTTGCATTTCAGCTACCCAAAAGTCATCTTTAAGCAATGTTGGATGTGTAAGCATCCCTTGCTTGGGTCTAGTTCCTCAGCTTAGTGGAGGATTTTGTGAAAATAAAATGAAAAGTGGCTGTTCTCACTCTAGCTGCCCTACTTTATCTTACAACTAAAGGAGTGGTTCCAATTGGCCTTGGCCATGGAAAGTCCATAACTACTGGTCCCCAAAGATCTTGCCTAATTAAATCCACCAAAGGCTCCGATGTGATGGACATTAATTTGAATGAGGAAACTACGTACAGTATTCAGTCCTGCTGAGATAACCAAGTACACACCATGAGCAATTATGTTGAATGAAACCAGTTCTCATATTCTCTTCAGATATGTTGGTTAATTGCCTCGATAGTTTCCAAAATTGTTTTTTGAATGGATCGGTGAAGTCATTTCTTTTGTCCTGAAGCATTTGGTACAGCTACAGCGAATATATAAGTAGTACAGTAACTGAACATGTTTTTCCTTTCATGCATGTAAGCCACCTTCTTGAGCTTGTGTTTTGCTGAAGATATATTTCAACATGGCTTCCTTCCTACACCTAGCAAATTTGAATTGGGTATGATGATGCTGTATAAAAACTCGTCCTCTGTTATGAGAGTAGAACCAACATAAGGAATGCAGTCTGTTCAAATTGAGTAATAATTGAATTTGTGTAAAAATAATTATGCTACGGATTTTTTGTTATGATTATCATTAAATTCAAATTGGTTAAAAGGTAGCAGAACTATTATATCATTGATGATTAATACCCTTATTGCATAGAATACAGGAAAATATGTACTTTATAATCATTTTTTACTTCCGGATATACTTAGGAAGCAGGAGGGCCATGCATATCTGTATTTTCAAAACTCAAAGTTAAATAGTATAGTTTCCCTTCAATTTATCCTCAAGTTACTATTTTGACTGGAGGCCACCCAGAGCTTCTCAGTTAATGCTATAAAAAAGAGTGCTCCCACATTTTGTTTGTTGTATCAGTGACTGTCCCTTCATTGAAAACTGTGGAATGGTCTTCGTGCTTCAGTTCTAAGACACCTCTTTTTTGGCCTGGCTCGTGTTAACAAAAAGTCTACAACACCTAGGCTTTAGATAACAATGCAGTGCTCTGATGGGGGGGGCAAAGCAGTAACTTGAGAAGGTGCTGATAACAAACTCCATACCGGAAGGAATGGAAATGGAGGCAAATTTTGTCATCGTGAACGGAGGGAATTCAGGTCTTGCCCACAAATTCCAGGACATTCGAAAACTACTGACCCCAACCCCTTGTGTTTGTCATAATCCTGACCGTGGAGCTCTCCAACTCTTTCCTAGGTAGCCAAGGATGGAAGGAAAATTTATTCCAAAGTCAGTTCCCTGTATGTAAAATAATTGACATGGGCTCGAATGGAGCTCGAGTGAGACTGCTCGCTTCCAGAGTAAGGTCCATGTAGGAGGTTTTTGAGTTCCCTAGGTCAACAAGACTGCTGAAAGCTCTTGAACCACACAGAGATTTCCCAGGTTGAAGTGATTTCCACATCTTTGCAGATGAACTAAATCATAAGGTAGCCCTGAAGCTCTTGACATCATAAACAGAAAGAATTTCCTCTGTTCTGAGAAAGATCCAGATCATTATCTACTGAACAGAAATTCTGAGTGGAGAAAAATTCCTTCATGACACCAATCACAACAGATGGCTCATTTGCCCTTGTAGTCGGTTGACGAAGATCTTCTGAAGTAGCTGTACATCTATCTTCTGAAGTAGCTGTATACATCTGCATCTCTGCTCTGCAAGAAAGATCTCTCACTTGAAAGATACTGGACAGACTCCAGACATGAAGAAATAAATCCCCCGATCCTACTGATTGGTGGTACTCTCCACACAAGGATGGTGGAGATGGTTGTGCTAAGGTAGAATCTCTCTCAGCACTGCTGGGAGAAGAGAAAAAAAAAAACTGGGAACTAGTCCGCTTGGGGCCACAAGGAGCTACAAGGGCCATCCTGAGATTTTAGTACATGATGGATCAGGCAGAACGGAGAAGAAAATAAGGTAACCCAAGGGGATGCCCTATGGTAAGATGTTCTATACAAATACATGCTAAGTAGTCGACTAACAACTTTGTGCACTGTCAAAGGAATTTGCATTGTAAACAGAGAGTCCTCGCACTGCCATTCTTAATGTTAAGACTCGAGGTTTGTCAGCTATAAAAAATACAAATAAAAAAAAAAATGTCATTTTTCTAGGTTTTTTTTCCTAAATTTTACATAGGACTCCTAAAGGCAAGTAAGTGGCACTTTCATGGGAGTTTAAAACCCACACTCAATTTTTTTATTAGTTCTCTGCAAAGCAGACAAAATAAATGCCCTGCAAAAAAATTTTTTTGAAATATTTTTTTCCAAGTTACCCCCTTTACAGCGCCATAACCTGGATTTGCGGCGCTGTACTTTATATTCTTAAAAATTATGATGCTTTTGGTTACAACGATTTTTGGCTTACGGCGCACTGCTGGGGACGGGACTCGCCATACACCTGAATATCAGACAATTCAAACTTGTACCTTAAGTACACCTTTCACCATCCTAATTTATTGTCATAGCATGTACATTCCCTAATGAGAAATAAAGATGCATATACTAACCATATGCCACATGTAGTGCCAGATAAAATGCACTTTCCAGAAAAAAATTATGTAATGGGGTCTACTTCAAGATTCAAAATAAAAAAAAATGAATATTGTACATTTATCATAGGAAGATGTTCCATTTTGCAAGACTGGATGCACCATCCTCCATGACATCTAGTGCCAACAAAACGATCCTCTCTGGGAAAGTATTCACCCTCAACTAGTTAGTGGCACAAAAATCCATTTGGAAGATAAGTAAAATTAAGTTAGCTTTTACACACAAAGCTGATACACAGTCATTTTTCCTCGGACGAAACAGCACTTTGCTCTCTTTTATGTTAACAATGTGTGACCCCTAATTCCATCATGCAGATAAATCTTCACAGCAACTGAAACAGTTTACATGATGCCCAGTCAGTACATAATTATGTTGGGAGAAGTGGCGCACACCTTTTGCTTAGGCACTCCTTAACTGTTGGGTGAGATATTTTCTCTTGGGTGATATAACATCCAACAGAGGACAGGTATTCATCTCTAATGTATGGACCTCCATAGCCAAATTAATTAGGTCAAAAATATCTTGAGCAAGATACCTGTCCCACTAAGGGCATGGGGGATGAGCTACATAACTTCAGCAGCCTCCACTGGACTCAAGTAAAAGTGTTCAAGGATGTTGCCCATAGGTAGGTGGTGGTGAAGGTCGTTTGACAAACCAACGTACAAGCCTCCTATACCCCTTTGAAATGACAGGTTGTTCCTGAAGCTTATGGCCCATTTCACCTAGTGGACAAAATTGTTTGTATGGTGTTTTTTACGTTGCATGGAACCAGTGGTTATTCAGCAACGGGACTAACGGCTTTACGTGACTTTCAAACCACGTCGCGAGTGAACTTCTATCGCCAGAAATACACATCTCTAACCCCTCAGTGGAATGCCAGAGAATCGAACTCGTGGCCACTGAGGTGGCAGGCCAAGACCATACTGACCATGCCACTGAGGCGCCCCTCACCTGGTAGAAGATTTCCAGAGATAGCCAGAAAGGAGATACTGTTTAGTCTCCAGTCATGGAGAGAGAAGGACCCTACAGAATGGTGAAATTTCTCTGTGCAGTTGACAAAGGAGGTTGCATCAGGAGATAATCTCTCTGATGCCTTGTTCAGCAGGGCTAGCAGTTCGACATACCACTCGTGTGTGGACCACAAGGGAGCCACTAGGGTCCAGACATATGGGGTTTCTGAGTGATCATTACCCTGTTGATCACCTGATAAATCAGGCAAAACTGAGGAAAGGCATATATTTCCAGATGTCCCTAGGGTGTTGCAGAGCATCTTCTCCCGTGGCTCATGGGTCTGGAATGACGAACAAAAATCCTCCAGTTTCTTGTTGTACCGAGTTGCAAAAAGATCGATAATTGCCTTCCCCACAGAAGGAACAACCTTTCTGCTACCTCAGGTGTAGTGACCACACTGTCCCCAGCACTTGACCCTGACGACTTTATTGTCTGCCACTACATTCGTCTTGCCTGGGATGTACTGTCTGGCTGAAAGTTCCACAGAATGTGAGTCACTTCCCACTTCCCACTGTCAAATTGTGAAGTTGATGGCAGAATAATCCCCCGTTTGTTTTACATATGCCACCACCATGGTATTGTCGGACATAAAAACCACCGAGTGCCTTATATTCACACACCTGAAGTCAGATGATCTTCCATGTGTGCGCCCTAACCCACGTTTGATGCATCTGAGAATAGAAATACTTATCTCCAGAGGGGGAGCATGAAGGGACACTCCTTCGATGGGGACCAGAACTCTTTCAGTCTCCTTTGAAGGGATCAAAGGTGGAGACGTTCTGTGCGGAACAAGCTTCTCCAGGGACGACAGTCTACCCACAATGATTTGTCACTGATGTGCTGGGTGTTTGTTTGAAAAGGAGGGACTCAACAGTGGTCTTGAATTTGTCAATGCATGCATCTGATGGAAAGACCCTTGCTGCACAGTGTTTATTAGCAAGCCCAGGTACATGTTCTTTGATGGGCGTAAGATTTGACTTCTCCAAATTCATCACTATCCCCAAGCTGTGACAAAATTTGAGTAGATGATCTCTATCCTGAATTAACTTGAGAACTCTCCAGGACCAGCCAGTCTTTGAGATATCACAAGACTCTGATCCCTTGTGAATAAGCCCATCGAGGTCAGTAGACACACACTCGTGAACACCTGTAGGGCAGTAGAGAGGCAGAAGCAAAACTCCTTGAACTATTATACTGTCTCTCCCAGAGTGAAGTGAAGGAACTTGCGAGATGACGATATCTGGAAATATGCATCCTTCAGATCTATCATTAGCATGAAGTCGGACTTCTTGATGGCTGCTAGAACTGTGCGAAATGTTGCCATGTTTCCATCTCGAACAGTCTTTCTGATTAAGACAGTTTCCAAGTCCCTAATGTCTTTTGTACCAGAAAGATCTGGCTGTAGAAACCCTGGGGATCATCCTTCACAACTTCCACAGTTCCTTTTTTTCATCATTAACTTCACTTCCTCTTGGAAAGCCAGATCCTTCAGCAATCCCTGGACATAGGTCTTTGATAGAATGGAGAGCCAGGTTCTTTGATGGAATGGAGAGCTGGAGAGGGAAGGAGGAAACTTGAAGGGAGAAGGGGAGTAGATATCTCACCCACATAACATCTACTACTAGTGGCTCCATGCCACTGCCATGTTCCCCACTGGTTTGCACAGAGAGCAACCTCTTTTCATCCAAGATCTCCTTGTAACACTGCATCAAATCCATGATGCCTCTGGAAACCCTAGTGAACCTGTCCAAGTTGGGATCCTGAGCCTCAAAAGTTGCCAACGCTTGCTGCAACTCTGCAAAACCTCCTTGCCAAGTCCTGCCTTGTGAAAGCCTTAGGCTCTGGGGTGGGTGCTTCTTCTTCTTCCTCTATCATCTGCTTCTCCAGTTGTATCAGGTCCTCAGCAGATAACTCCTCGCCATGAGACTCCAGCAGCTTTGTAACATCATCAACCTCCATCTCCAAATTGATTTCCTTACTCAGGGCAACAACGTTCTTGACAACTTGCTGAACTGTCCTCAAACCCATGGAAATCATTCACAAATTGAGGACAAATTTTCTTCCAGACACCATTCATGTTTGTTTGCTTAACCTCCTCCCAGGAATCAGCAATGTTCTTTACAGCATCAAGGATGATGTAGGATTTCCAAAAGTCCTTCAGAGTCAAGTCCTTCTTGGTTTCAGTTGCCTGTAAAGCCATAGCAATTTGTCCTTCGTAGGTAGTAGGCCTTGAACGAAGCAATCACTCCTTGGTCCATAGGCTGTAAAAGGGCCGTGGTATTAGGTGGAAGGTAAACCACCTTGACATTAGGGTTGAAGTCTCCCAGCTGGGCAGGGTGTCCAGGGGCAGTTGTCCAGCACTAGCAACACCTTAAAGGGGATACCCTTGGAGGCGCAATAACCGCCCTCCAAACTTGGAACAAAATGTTGTTACGAACCCAGTCCTCAAACACTGCCAAGTGTCACCCATGCCTTTTCTTGTTGGGACTTCCAAATTCTAATGGTAGTTGACCCTTCCAAATGCCCTTGAGTGCCCTTGGATTTTCAGCCTGATACACCAACAAGGGCTTCAGTTTGAAGTCGCCAGCTGCATTACCCCCAAGAAGTAAAGTTAGCCTCTCCTTGCTGGCTTTATGACCGGGTGCTGACTTCTCCTCCTTGGCGATGTAAGTGCGGTTAGGCATACGCTTCCAAAACAAACCTGTCTCGTCCACGTTTTAAACACTTGCTGAGCAGAATAACCCCCCTCCTTTATTATCTCAGACAACGCTTTAGGAAATTCACTCGCTGCTTTCTCATCCCCACTAGCAGCTTCACCTTGCACTTTAAGGTTATGGTAATTGGCCCGAGCCTTAAATCGCATAAACCAACCCCTACTAGCCACAACTCTTCACTTTCACTTCCTCCCCCTTTTCTTTTTTTAACGCTTCAAACAATCTTTCCGCCCTTCTCCTAAATCACCATAAGGCTGACTGGGATACGCCATTGATGGTCTTCCAACCAAAGCACCAATAACCTTTCCATTTCAATTATTAGACCACTACGCTGCTTAGTTATCACTGTCGCTTTCATAGGAGCAGATCCTTTCACATGTTCAACGATGCGCTCTTTATCTTTGATAATGGTAGCAACGGTCGAACGGCTAAGGCCAAGCGAGCGGCCAATGTTTATTGGCGTTTCTCCCTTCTCAGATCGCTTTATAATGTCCACTTTAATTTCCATGGTGATGGCCTTTCTTTTCTTCGATGCACTACCATCAGAAGAGTCCGCCTTGGGCTTGGGAGCCATAACAAAGAGCAAAAAGTTACAAAAACGATACAACACGAGGGAGAGAGCAGTGTAAACAACCAATATGGCGTATGGGCGAGGAATGAGCGTAGCGAAGCGACGCCGTCCTCTCCCCCACAAAGCGATATTCTTCCGCCGTGCGCCCGGAACTAGTTCGCGTTTGTTTACATCGCTTATGACGCTAAACCGCATAAGACGGAACGACGCATAGTATTATTTTTTTATATATGGGGGCGCGTTCGTAACTATGAAACCTCGTAAGTCGAGACAGGCGTAACCCGAGGACTTACTGTATTATTAAGTGGCTTCATGACATCGGAATACAAGGTAATATGTTAATTTCATCATCTTGTTTCTAAGTGATAGGTACGTATATAGTAAAGTTAGAAATACACTGTCTAATGCTTTTGAGCTAGAGGAAGGCATCCCACAAGCAGTGTATTGTCACCTTATTTGCTGTGGCTATAAACAGCATTGTTGAAGGTGTCTCATCTGCAGTAAAGGGATCTTTATTGTAAATGAACTTGCTATATACAGTGGTACCTCGAGATATGAAAGGCTCAACTTACGAAAAACTCGAGATACGAAAACTAATACGAAAAATTTAACGGCTCTACATACGAAAAGTTTTCAAGATACGAAAGGTTTCTGTAAAGTAAGAGATTCGCCCAAACCACCGATAACAATTTTGAAACTCGCGTGCCGCCAACTTAGTAGACTCGCCGCCATCCTCCTGCTCTCCCATTGATTCCTGAGATCCTTCTCTGCTATTGGCCAGCGTCCCTCCCATCATGCATCTATGTACGTGGTGGTGTGCCTCAGCCACTCGGTACCTGCATTGTTATAGTACACACGCGGTATTCGTTTCGGGATCGTCAATGTGTATTTAAAAAAAAAATTTCTCATATCTTTTCACAGAAAATGGAAAAAGAAGAGCACCTCTTGAGTGACGACATATATGATATGATTGACCAAGATCTCTCTCGTGGGATAAGTGACCAAGATCTCTCACATGGGATAAGTGATCAAGGTCTCTCTCATGGGATAACTGGAAACTTTGCAAGGTTGGTAGAATCTCCACTCCCTGCTGAACAGAGGGTGTTGACCAATCATTTACAACATGCATACCAGTATAATCAAGGCACTTCAGTTTATGTTGAAGGTCAGCAGCCAAACATTCAGTACCCAAATCAGTTGCAGAGAGAGCTTTTGGTTGAACGGGGTTTTGATGGACACCAGGGCCAACAGAGTCATGAGGTGCAACAATTAGTAGATAATTATCAAGACGGGCAGCTGTTAATGAACACTACGCATTTATAGAAAAAAAGACAGGTCGTATGCTTGCGCAGTTCGATGATGTTTACCCGAGTCGTTTCAGGAACATTGTGAAAAGTAGGCAGAAGCAATCTTCCTTGGATCGTTATTTTTTAAAGAGGCCTTTAGCATTAGCAGGAGTAAGCAAAAAGGAAGAACCAAGTGATAAAAAACAAAGTTGTAAGCAAAAAGGATAAGAACCAAGTGATAAAAAAACAGAAAGTTGAAAGTGGTGATGAAGTTGAAATTCTGTAAAAAAAAAAAAAAAAAAAAAAAAAAAAACCTACGTAAAGTAAAAAAAAAAAAAAGTAAAAAAAAAAAAAAAAAAAAAAAAGTCAAAAATCAAAAAAAGAAAAAAACAGCAGAAATTAAGGATGTCTAGCCGCTTTTCATAAAGTGCAATCGTTTGTCCTCCTCCTCCTCTGCCGCCACTTTCAGAGATAGCCTCACTCGAAAGGTAAGCTTCCACATTTTACGTACAGTATTTCTTGTATACCATGTACACTAATACACTTTATTTACAGGTTATTTTGCCTTTTGTTATTAATTTAGGTATTGAATGGTCCAAATTGTTGTAGTATTTCATTGTTTATGTATAGGCCAATTAGCTTTATTATGAAATTTACTGGGTGTTTTTGGAGGGCTTGGAACGGATTAGTAGCCATTTTACATGTAAAATGTGGTCCAAGATACGAAAACCTCATGATACGAAGGGCACCTCTAAACGGATTAATTTCATATCTTAAGGTACTCCTATATGTCATTAGTTGTGATGCGATTGCAGCATGTAATTTCTTAGCAAAAGTCAGTTTATGCAATCAACATTTGGGCTGATGACAATGGCTTTCGATTCTCCCCTTCCATAATTGGCAGTTTGTTTTACTAGAAGTACTCGAAAGAAAGCCATCCCAAATATTAAGTTGAAAGGCATATGTACTAATACCATATCAAGAGGAGGTGAAGTTTTTAGGGCGATGATTTTTGATAAGCTAACATGAGCTAGTTGTATTGACTCCTTGAATATTAAGTAAAGAAATCCCTTAATATTTTAAAAGTACTCTCAGGTTTTAACTGGGGTACTGATGAGAGGTCACTTTTATGGTTAGTATATGACTTTTTATGTAAATCTGAGCTTGAGTATGGTTGCCAAGTCTACTCTTCAGCAAGTGCAGGGAAACTTAAGGAGTTGGATGTAGTTTCATCATGTTTGGTCTAAGAATATGATCTAGTGCGTCTAAGACATTACCCGTTGAAAGCTTATATACTGACACTGAAGAACTCTCTCTAGATTTATGTCAAGAGGAACTGAGACTGCGGTGTATGTTCAAATTAAGAGGTTCCCATGAAAACTGTGCAGCATCCATTCTTAACCTAAAGATTTACACCAGTTTGCAAACACTAGAGCATCCAACCCTTTTCATGTAAAAATTAATGCTGCAGTTGACAATGTGTCTATTAAAAACCAAAACCTGTTAAGGCAATACAGTGCTCCAAGTTGTAGATAACGAACTTGTTGACCGTGAAGCTAGACATTGTCATTACTAAAGATGACATTCTATTCAACCATATTCCTGCTGCCAATATGAAATGGACTATTCGTTCATATATAAGAAATAAATGGCAAGCATGTTGGTCTTCTCCCCTTCTGGCCAACAATAAGAAGTACAGGAAGATCAGACAAAGTATTGAACATGTCCATCTAGTTTCCCACAAAAGTTGAAGGGTAGAAATTGTACTGTGCCATCTGAGAATTGGCCATAGTACTCAATTGACCCACAAATTCCTTTTAGATGGGGGAACTACACTAGTCTGTATACAGTGACTTTCCCCTTACTATGGAACACACGTTATTACACTGCTGTAGTTATGCTGCAGCATGGCAAAGAGATGGGTTAGTGGGCCGGGATATTTCAGAACTGCTTGGTCCTGATGTAGTTTGTTTGTTTGGTGTTTTTATGTTGCATGGAACAGTGGTTATTCAGCAACGGGACCAACGGCTTTACGTGACTTCTGAACCACGTCGAGAGTGAACTTCCATCACTAGAAATACACATCTCTAATACCTCAATGGAATGCCCGAGAATCGAACTCGTGGCCACTGAGGTGGTGATAGAAGTTCACTCTCGACGTGGTTCGGGGGAAGTCATGTAAAGCCCATTGCTGAATAACCACCGGTTCCATGCAACATAAAAACACCACACAAACAAACAAACCAGAGCACTTGAACAAAGAGGTTAGGAAGAAGAAACAGCAGGTTTAGGAATGATAACCGAAGAAAGTGGAAGGGTCAATAAAAGTACAGTGTAGGCCTTAGATGTCGTGACTGTGGTTAAGCCAGCAGAAGTCATGGCCACTGTAGGTGTAGAGCCTACCATGGCGGTAGACTCTGGGAGACTGAAAGACAAGAGGCGAGACAATAGGCCACCTAGTTGGGGCTTCCCTGATAGATTAGGGAAGACCAGCACTCCTTGAGCTTCTCTGCATCTATCCTTGAAACAACAGAAGGGTGAGCTGCTTCACTCTAAAAGAATAGAAGCAGCTGCATCTAACATGTGGTCACTCAAACTGCCCCTTGGACTATCCAGAGACAAAGCAATAGAACGAGAAGGGGTAAATTCTTCCTGAGAATAGAAAACAAGAGGCAATTCTCATGGTGGAGAGAAAGAGGAAGGAAAATCTGCATATAATGCCATTGGAGGCATGAAGTCTTCCCATAATGCCTTGGCTGGCTTCCTTTTGTGCTGCTGCTTCTTACCAAAACATATCCACTGCTCCAGGGACCAATCATGACACTGAACAAGGGCTACTTACACGGCAAACAAACGAAATCTAAATATACTGCAAGTTGAATGAGAACAGTAAAGAGGCTAGATAATGCATACATGGGTTGTTACCAATCCCAGAACATTTCTTCTGGGGACTTGGCATTAAGCTTTGATGATTCTTGGGTTTGTATGATTGAAATACAATTATAGACAATACCATATAAACACAACAAAAAGTGATAACCAGAAATGCCAACCCGTAGATGATCATGAAGTGCATAAACAACCGGCTTCTTGAAAGAGGGGAGTGCTCGTCTTGCTTGAAGACTGTTTGAGAGATTAAATTAAGCAACTGAGCATCTTGCAATAAGGAAAAAAATTGAGGCTCAGCCTCCACTCTCCCCCCCATTGGCTGACTTGAGCCACCAACCTTGTTCTATTTTTAAACCAGTCCAGCTGTGCTTTTGAAAAATTATCCTGCACGATAAAAACTAAAGCTTTTTGTGTATGGACACATTGGTTTTTCCTACATCAAAACTGTTTATTTTTAATGCCTGCTTTTAGTAAAAAGTATTTTAACAGGACTACAGTCTCTCATTTCTAGAGACCCTGTTATGGCTTGCCTGAAAGACCTATACAGTTTATGTACTGATATGATATGAATTTGAAGTGTACATTACTTATGAAATATATTTGCTACATCGAGTTACATCAGAAACTAAGAAACCATACATATTTTGCTTCATTTTGAGAGCTTGGACAAAACAGTTGGAAATACAAAATAAGATTAATAGGGACGGTTATTAACAACTAATGCTTTAAATTTTTTCAGATTTATTCATATGAAGGTAAAATTCTAAGGTCTAGTTTAACAGATCAAATACACCTATATAACCCAGCACATAAATCTAACCAGTGAACTGTGTGGAGGAACACTGGAGAAAAAAATAAATGAAACTACAAGATACATCTTACATCAGAAATTACAGTTGTTTTGTATAACTCTATAATTTCAAAAGATGTACAGTTGTTTTAAATGAATGTACAGCTGTTTTAAATAACTTCAAAAGCACTGGACAACCAGTATGAAGTTAAACCATACATATGAATTCATGCACTAAAATAGAAGTTTTGAAGGTTTAATTTGGTTTTTGTTGCTTACATAATTCTATTACAACTACTGCATATGAATTTTGGATATATTAAGGAACCTCTGAAAGCTAGAGCTACATGGCTCAAACTAGTGCAGAAAAATCTAACGGTACACAAAGGGTTTTATGTAGTTAAGGTTCCTTACAAATTTTACTACTGCTGATGTAGTTAAGGGGTTCCTGGCAAATTTTACTACTGCCTGCGCATTACAGTTGACCCCCACCTATTTGTGGTTCCTGATTCTAGGCTTCACCTATTTGCAGATTTTTTCTGCGGAAAACTTGGCACTGGTTTATTTGCAAAAAGATATAGATTTGGTTTTTGAACTATTAAAGTAGGTAAGCAGATATTCTCTGTAGGATGAGGGTGGAAGCAGTTATAAATTTTTTTAGAGGTGGGATCTGGTTTTTGAAGTATTTAAATAGCCAGTTATAAGTATTTTTTAGAGATGTCAATTTTTATGGATTTTAGCTATTCACAGGTGTTTGTGATCCCTATCCCCTGTGAATACCATGGATTGACTGTAGTATGTCAAAAAAATTATTCAAGAATAAAATAATCCTAAATTACAGAAACACACAGTAGTGTCATACAAATTGCCATATATTTCATAGTGAAGATTTGCATACATAATAGTTTATTCTAATAGCACCAAAACGATTATATTACACGGTAGTTTAAAGAAACCGCCAAGGCACATATCTAGACCCATAGGGCTCATCTAGGGATTGTTCTTAAATGTAAGGAGAGTGTGAGATCCAGGGAATTTAAAATTGAAGTTGGTTATAGAAGATGAAAGAGATTGGATCATAATTGTGCTTCTTGAGAGATACTTTGGGGGGAAATTTTTTTCCCCATAGTAATAATGTTTCAACTAAAAAGCCATCATAGTAATAAAAAGCCTTAAAAAATCATCCATATAAGTAATGTTGTTACTTTAATTAATTTTTAAAGATTAACTACTCAGCCTAGGATCAATGAGAAACCTATGAGTTTAAGGCTGTAATTTTTTTTACTGAAAATTTTTGTGTATTATGAGAACTGTTTAAAGAAGCCGAACTTCAACTAATGCCATCAAATTCTACCCAGTGAAAAAGAATCAGAAACTATTTTATTATTGTTGTAGATGATAATTAGTCACCATAAAAAACTTTGGATTTTTAATTTGGTCATGCATTCATTCATTATTACTGATAAACATTTGTGTAACATTACAGTTTTACAGCTGAATTGCATTTGGAAATTAATGTTTAGAGTTATATTACAGACCAAACAAAAACTTCCAATGAAATTTTATACACTGCTTCATATTCTTAACCTTCACATTTAAGAACATTCCTCATTATTTGACAAAACTATATAAACTCCCAACAGACTTGAAATAATACTTGCACTGCCACATCTACTGATTGCAATACTATGCAAACATTATATCCTTCATGTTATATATATGTAAGTTTACTTATTTCATCCAATACTCTACATTTACAGGTTCACTTCAGTCCCACGAGCTACACGACTGCGAAGTTTCCAAATTTCCTTGAAGTCTAATCCAGTAACACCTCTCCTTAAGGCAATCTCTTCAACCTCCTTGGCAATACTTTCCTGGGATGTCCCACGTACATCAATGTAGTTACATTCGGAGGCTGCATAGTGACAGGAAATGGCTTTGCGGAAGTGCTGAAAACAAAGATTAAATTATATCTCAGGAAGGTTTGTGTGTTAAATCTTTTAATTAGGAAAATTTCAGAATAATCCAGGAAAAAATTAGTAGCTTTGTACCATGAGTTATGGAGTTAGTCTACAAATTCAAAGTAGAGATGATTAGGAGCCCGCATAGCAGCTGGAAGCTTTAGATGGGGACTTAAAGAACTTTAATGTAGACAAAACACATGAATTTACCACAACAGATTTTTAAGACTTTTAAAGCACAACTGTGCCTGAAGAAAACATGGCATTTTTAATAAATCTATATTTTTCATATACAACTAACATTTGTCATTTGTTCATACACAGAACAAACCCTTGGTCTTAAGTGTTAGAGAAATTTCTCTAGCACCTGCTGGAGTCCAGTTAAAATAGCACAAGGATTTTGGTGGCAATACGGGGTGAAGAAGGGAGGTGCATCCCAACCTGACTTTCCCCACCAATGCAGTGATATACATACATTTTTCTTCCACCCCAGATAACTGAATGAGGGTGGCTTTAGGTGGGCCACACACCATACACACTAAGACCACAAGTTTGTTAGTTATGAGAAATAGAAATTGGATTAAAAATTTGTCATTTGGTCATACACAAAATAAACCGTTGGACTTAATGTAGGGGAGACTTACTCATGGTGGGAGGATAAAGTAAGTCTTAGAACTAACTGGAAGTTTGGCTCACTTTCTGGCCAAAGATAGGACATAGGAGGAGTCTTATGCCTCTGATCTGTTAAGCAAAGGTTACCAAACAGCCAGACATATGGCCTATCTAAGGAACTGTCGGCAACTTCCTTTAGGTAAAAGGAAGAGAATGTGGATTGACATACCAAGAATCAGCGCTCAAAATTCTATGAACAGACAAGTTCTTCTTAAATGCCAGAGAGGAACTTATGCTTCTGATGCCATGTGCTCTAGCACAGACTTTGTGACAGAACTAGTATGTGAAGAGTAAGCCAGTTTGTCTCACATAACCAGAATGAAATAGTGTTCTTGGACACTTCCCTTCTTGACCAGCCTATGCTAACAAAAAGTCTATGGCACCTAGGTCTTAGGAAACGAGTCCTGTGGATTATTGTCCACAAAGTCATACAGTTAGGGAATAGAAAAACAAGGCAAATATGTCATCAAGCACAGAGGGATTTTGGTTTTTAGCCACGAATTCCGGGACAAATTCGAAGGCCATAGACCCCCAACCCCTGGTGTGTTTTAACATCATAACTTAAGCCATGAAGCTCCTAACTCTTTTTGAAGAAGCCAAGCTAACAGGAAAGCTGTCTTTTAGAGTTGGATCCCGGTTTGATGACCGACATAGGGGCTCAAAAGGAGCTTGAGTGAGACTTCTCAGGACGAGAAAGATTCCACATAGGAGATTGAGTTCTCTTGGTGAACAGTACTGTTTGAAACTCTTGAACAACAAGGAGATTTCCCAGGATGAAGAAATGTCCACGCCTTTCAGGCGCAAAATCAAGCCCAAGGCCACTCTGTAGCCTTGTGACAGCAGAAACAGAAGATCAGAAAATAAAACCGCTATCCACTGAACAGAAGCTCCGAGTGGAGAGGAACCCCGTCGATGACACCAATCACAGCAGACTGCCTGTCCCCTGGTAAACTGCTGACAAAGATTTCCTGAGGTAGCCTAACATCTGGCCCCCCAGCCTTTCAAGAAAAACTTCTCACTCATGGAGATCATTAAGTCTCCAGCCATGAAGAGACAGGGACTCGCACTGCGGTGAAACCTTTCCACAAGGTTGGCAAAGGAGCCGTTTGCCATGGGGGAATTTCTCTTGGAACTTCTGACAGAAGGGACAGAAAGTACAGGAACTACTCCGCTAGAGGACACAGAGGTGCCACCAAAGTCATCCTGAGATTTCAAGAACTTATTACTCTGTTCAGAATTTGACGGATCAGGGAGAACGAAGGGAAGGCATACACCTCGACATTGTCACAAGGATTCAGCAAGTGGATCTAGGACCACTAAACCTCCAACTTCCTGTTGAAGCGAGTGGCAAAGATGTCTAGTATAGGCATTTCCCATATGTAAAAAAAAAGCCTGTTCGCCATGTCCTGATACCAGACTACTTCGTGCCAAGGATTTGATTCAGACGACTCAGCTTGTCAGCCACCATATTCCTCTTGCCTGGAATGTACCTGGTGGGGAGCTCCACAGTTGTCAATCGCCCATTGGTGCATCTCGATTGTCAACAAAGAGTTGATGAGACACCAGGCCCTGTTTGTTCACAACATAGGCGACCACTGTGGTGTTGCCGACATCAGCACAACGGACTGTCCCTCTACCCTCTCCCGCTGACCTAGAAAGCTGCTTCCAAACCTTCAAAATGTTGATGTGAAGCAGCTTGTCCTCCACATTCCAAACACCTGAGGCAAGGAGATCTTCCAAATGAGCACCCTAACCTTAGAGGGAGGCATCCAAAAACACGAGTACTAAGTCTGGAGAGGGTGAACACAGAGGGACTCCCACCGTGGGATTCAAAAAGACCAACAAAGGTCTTTTCTTACCTCTTCTGACAGAGGAACACTCTGGAAAAGGGGGAATCTCCCACTGGGGGCCAGAATTCCTTCAGTCTCCACTGTAGAGAGTGAAGGTGAAGGTGACTATGAGGGATCAGCTTCTCCAGAGGAGTCAAAACCCCAGAAGGACCTGCCACTGGTAAGTTGGTTGTTCGGTCTGTGACAGGAATGAACATGGCCCTGAACTGAACTTTTTCAACCTCTGGTCCAACGGAAAAACATTTGACGCAGCAATATCTATATCCATACCCAGATAGAGCGCTTTCTGGCTGGGTACCAGATTGGACTTCTCCAGGTTACTACTATGCCTAGATCCCAACAAAACTGAAGAAGGCAATCCCTGTCTTGAAGTAGTTTCTTCCTGGAGCTTGCCAAGACCAGCCAGTTGTTGAGGTATCTCACAAGCAAATCCCTTGAGCATGAGCACACTTCGAGACTAGGGCAAACACCCTTGTCAACACCTGAGGGGCCATAGTCAATCAGAAGCAAAGGACCGTAAACTGGAAGACTTGCTCTCTCAGGCTGAAGCAAAGGAACTTCCTGGATGCAGGGTGGACTGGAATCTGATAATAAGCATCCCTCAAATCTATTGACAGCAAGAAGTCGTCTCTTATTGCTGCCAAACTGTCAGAGGCGTCTCCATTCTGAACCTTGTCTTCTTTACAAAGTGATTCAGTGTGTAAAAATCTATCACTGGTCTCAAATTGCCTGTAGCCTTTGGAACAAGGAAAATCCAAATGAAACACCCCGGTGAAGGACAGTGTACTTCTTCCACCGCACCCTTGTCCAGCATTTTCAACACTTCCTCCCGAAGAGCCACGTACTTTGGAGAGCCTTGAGCATAAGTCCAATTGAGAAAGGTCCTGTCTGAGAGGGGGGGAGAGAAGTCAAAGGGTAGTAGATATACTCCTGAATGCATCTTCTACCCACTTCTCCACTCCATGCAACTGCCATTGGCCCAATGGCCCACCAGGCATCCCCCTTCCCATGGCAATGGGGAGGGAGAGGGCACCCACTTAACCCATGACTCCCTCTGCCCCTTCCTCTAGATTCCCTCCCAGCCTTGTAGGGGCGAGATTGAAGGGATGAAGGGACTTTGACAGAGAAGCAGCCCGAGAGGCTCTCCAGTAGTTGAACACCTCGTCAACTTGACAGGAGACTGACTTGTCAGCCATTGCAGAGGGGGAGTAGGAGGATGAGAATGAGCCTCCGATTTAGATACTGCCTGATGCTAGCCTATCTTTGGTATTGTCTCACAGCCAGTTAATCACATCTTCTAAATGAGTTCTTGGGAATAGAAGCTGCAACTCGAGAAGATCCCCGTTCCAGAGGGCGGCAAGGACTCCGAATCTACTGATCCCGCCATCTTTGACAAGGCCACGCCCTGGACATGATGAGATTGTTTAACGTAGCCCCTCTCCCATGGGATATTATGTCCTTCCCAAGAGGGAGGAGGCTGTGCTTTCTGCCTTATTTCAGATTCTGAATCAAACAAGATGGCGGTTTGGGAGACGTCAGCTGCGGTGGCATCTCTGCCTCCTGTTGTTGTGACAACATCTCCACCTTCTCCTATGACATCATAACAACCTCTCGCTGAGCCATTGGAGATGGTGTTGCAAGATATGGTTGAGAGGCTGGACTCTGTTTTTCGAGAGAGGTACCCTGCTCTCTCTGGTAAGAAGCATCATTGAAGGATTGATTCTTTCTCACCTCCATCTTGCAAGAGACATCGTAAAGGCAGACAGCACTCTCCTCCTCCATCTCCCTCTGCTTCTCCACTCCTCGAGTGAAAAGGAGAATTCTGGACTTTGTGGCGTCGTCTTCTGCGAGTGAGAGGAGTGCTTCGCTGTCTCTCCCTTACGAGCACATGTATGTGGCCATGGAAGCGATAGCCCTCCATCCACCATCGTCTCCTGTCCTTGTTTCAGTCCATTGTCGAGATGATAAGGCTCCGATTAAGGGCATGTGTACACTAGACTTCACCCCAAGCTGCATGCATTAAGACTTTTCACCAACTCCTCCCAAATTCTTGTTAGTCTTTCCTACTGGACAGGGCATGCTCAGATCTTGCAGCGTGTTTAACCCCTTGGTTTCAGACCAGGATGGCTCTCTGCACTCCAATAGGCCCTTGAAGTTCCTTCCTCCCTCCTCTCATGCTGCATAGGAAGTGTTATTCCACCAATGTGGTTCAGCTGATGCCCTATCATCTTAAGCCTGGTTTGACCCTGGATCAGGGCCTTGGCTATGGAGGATGCTGCTTCAACCATCTTCAAATCTCTGTCCTGTTGGACTGGTGGTCCACTGTGGTAGCCAGGATAGCGTCAGATCGTACTAAGGGAATTCAGCTAGTCATTCCTCCTTTGTCAGGCTATTGTAATCTAGGGCTAAGGCTATTTCATGACTAACTTCAACCTCGTACCACCTATGAGTTGCCAGATGCCGCAGATTATCTTAATGACTGAAAGTTTGTTCTATGTATGAGCAATATTTTGCTACGATTCTTACAATCCTGTGGATATTTTAACAAATTACTACAATGTTATGTAAATTTTTTGTACTTTAATTTTATTAAAGCTTCCATAATAACAAAAAGTTAGCATGTAAATATTATTTATTATCTACACACAAACCACCCAAAATGTTAGTAGGGAGGGGTTAGTGAAACTGCAGTGGAGTCAACTGGTGAGAGAAGCAAGAGACTTTAACCATCTTATATGGTAATTTCAGAATAAAATTTTACTTCAAAGCTAATTACTATATAGTATATTAGAATGCACACAGTGCATGATGATTATATAGATATAACTATAGAGTTATATCAATTAAAAAAGAGATATGTTTTGTTGATTACGACTTGTATAAGAGTATGCAACTGTACAGATTGGTCTAAATCCCAGTTTTCTCAGTTACTACAAGAAGTTTGACCTACTAATTTTTGTATCAGAAATAGGCCCCCAAAAAGTCAAATATTACAAGCATATGTACACGCAGATTATCACTTTCACCTAGTTTTTAAAAAGCATTTCGACTTCTTATATTCATATCCACTACAGCTAGACTGCTCAGCTGGAATTAAAGTGATATAGCTAATATGGCCAAGCAGTTACACGCTGGTTAATTATCTACCACTTATTAATAATTTTGAATTAAAATTAAAAAGTCTGTTTGACTTGTGAAAACCTTTGAAATGTGCATTTTATAGAGCAATTTTTAGTTACACTGTATCAACACTCCTCACTTTCTTATGGCATATTAACCATCTTCCTGGGATTATAACTCAATATGCCAAAATGGACTTAAACTGATTTTAAGTATCACCTGAGTTTCATTAGCTTTTTAAGTTAATTGGGTGTTACTAAAATATATATGAATGTATATCTTTAAAAAATTCAATACTTGAAATTCAAAACAGTAAAAACAGATCATCCAAATAAAGAAGTTAAATGGACACTACCACATTGTAATTTTACAATCCATATCAACTGTAAATTTAAGATTTCTCTGCATAAGAGAGAGAACTAAGTATCAAAGATATGGACCAAAAACTCTAAGATGCTTTAAAAACACAAAGCATAGTTATTCCTCTGAAATATAAAAGAATTTTGAATTTGGTTACTCTTTTTACCTGTGTACGATTATCTCCCGAGCCATGTAGCAGGATAGGGTGGAAGAAAACTGTATCACCTTTTTCCATGCATAACATAGCTTTGGGCTCATCATCAAAACCACGACTCCATGGTACATCTTGTTTACCCCATCCTGTGAAAGCAAGTAATACACCCATTACAATGAATTTAAAATTCCAAAAGAAAACTATAACTCTTGAATATCAGTAGTAATCCATAAAACACCAACCACTAACTTCAGTAGGAATCTAAACTAGGTACTATTTTTCTTTGTACCTAAAAGTACAATATTTGGAGATGCAATTTTTAACTAGTCAATTTACAGCTTGTGGAGTAAAATTACCCTTTAAAAGCTCTGGTTATACAGTTATGGTACTCAAAATGTCAGCATGTTACCCTTGTTTATTGCAGGAAATGGACACAACCAATATTTAATATGTCCTTGTCAATGACTTACTTTGTCATGCTGTCAATGGAATCATATCACCGTTGTACTCAGATCTACAGATATTTATGAAAATTTTCTGTATTACCTCAAGAAAATAATTTGCATCTTGCAGCCTTCCCAAGTTTTGTAAACCCCATCCAGAGAAAACAACAAGGTATTTAACATCAGTCGTTTACTTAAACAAGGAAAACTATGACCTTAGATCTCCAATTTTTATGCATTACTGTAGTAATTTTTTTTAACAAGTAAAAGAAACATTGTGCTGTTACCTCCCATTCTGGGTACTCGTGTTGTTCAAGCTTTCCTTTATGAATAACCTGGGAGGACAAAGAGGCACCCATTGTCATTGTTTATCTTCTCCATAGCTGTCCAGGCGCATACAATTCTGTTTGCGGGTCTGAAGGAAGAAGAAAGCAAAATGCTATCATGTTTTCATAGAATGACATTATATTTGCATGCTACAAGTAGGCATAAAAGTATGATACTTTACAGCATACAAAAAATACAATTCACACATGAAACCGGTAGAAAGATGAAATGCTCATGAATTTAGAAGAAAATCTATTATAATTCTCTTGATGCCAAAAAGAAGAAAATCTATTATATTCTCTATATTATATTCTCTAAATTGCATTTAGAAGAAAATCTATTATATTCTCTTGATGCAAAAAGAAGAAAATATATATCTCTATTATATTATATTCTCTAAAGCATTTAGAAGAAAATCTATTGCCTATATTCTCTTGATGCAAAAATCAATATATATTAGGGTGAGTGACAAAGTACAGTACTTCCCCTTCCAAATTTGAATACTATAACTAACTGGTGTTAAGTACAGGGACCCATTACAATTATGTTATATTCTTGTAATACCGATTTTCTTATACAGTTGAACCTCTAAAAACCAGTATTCTGTGGTCCAGGAATTCCCATGGATCGGCTGTATTTTGAATCGGCTGCCATTAGTTCGTCGAGAAAGTCACAAGGACGGCGCCACATATTGTTTATAACTTCCTAACAGCAAAAATTATCCGCTATCTTTTGTTCTTATGAAAATAATTGTTAGTAATGAAAATGTGCAAAATCAAATAAGTTTTCAATAGTAAATTTAAATGCATAAATATATTTTTTAAAGATTCCACTTGAGAAAGCACTATAAAGTCAAAACTTTTGATCAAAACAATGAGACACTTAGCAACACATGGATTCCTTACTCTTAGTGTGCTTGAAAGACCTCATTTCTTTCATACAGTTGTATATTTACCCATCCGATGTGCCACCCAAGAGATCAGATGATGATACAGGTAAGAAATGCAAACATAAATCTTTATCTATACTAGCAATTATGAAGTAGTAAAATTAGGAGACTTGAGTCAACTGTAGGATTCTGCAAATTCTGAAAAAAGTAATCAGCCTATAGTTAGGCTAGCTAGGGAATGTAGGCTAAATGAGTTAAATAAGTAATGTACACTATTTTTAAAAGAAAATTATACAGTATGAAGTTATGAAATGATCAAGTGAAAAAATATGAATAATAAAATGATGATAATAAGTGGCGCCAGAACTTAGCCAAGTAGTAGTACGCCAAGTAAGCAACTAGGCTATTTGTACTAGTATAGTTATAATTAACTTGCAAGACTGTTTATCTAGGGGCTTAATTTTTCAGGTGTGTATTCTATTCTTGGATTTTCTGTGGTCTGGCAGTGACCTGGTCCCAAGGTTCTTGGATTTAAGAGGTTGAAACTGTACAATTCCATTACTGACAATTAGCCCACATTCACAGACTTCAGAACAAATAAATAGGTCCCACTAAATAAAAAAAAGAAATAAAAATAAAACACCCAGATTCCAGTCAAGCAATAGCCTCATTCTTTCATGTTGTCTACAATGTGTTAAAACAGCAGGGTTGGGAGGCGGGAACTTCATTACAAGTAATGTATTTTGTAAAAATTTAAAAATTATTTTACTCTTCAACTGCTTTCATTTTGCGATCCTATTACACATACTATTTAGCTTGCATCCCAACTTGGGAGGGTAAAATTTGAGCTGCCAATGTCCCTCAGTAGCTTAATGGAGACCATATGGATCATCCTGAAAATTCTAGGATTGAAAAGAGCACGTATATTAAGGACAAAGGATAATACATATACTCCCATTAACCTAGACAAGAACTTGACTACTATATAAGAGTAACTGACATGGAACAGAACTCAAAGCTATGTCCATCCACTAAGACACTAAAGAAAATACCTGAGGTGAGACCCTTATAGCTCCATATGTACATTGAAGGAAGGAAGAACTGATGAGGGTAATGAAGAAACTGACAAGTTGGACATTTTTCTCAGCAAAGGGACCATCGCCAATAATCTACTGAAGATTTGAATAGATAATACTCTTGACCTGAACACCTTATTAGTGCAACACTTTCTTTAATACAACTAAATACAACCCAAAAATGTGTGAATTTAGATGGTAGTCTGCAGTGAAAAACAAATAGAGGAATTCCAAACTGGTACTGGGCCTTTATCCTACTCCAGCCTTTGGGATGACTAAGGCAATTGAAGAGTTCTAAGAAGCCACCTGAACCTCCTAAATATCCTGTTAATCCACCAGCAACCAGACTTAATTGTCAAAGCCATAGAATGGCAAATAATTTGTTGTAGGATGCCAATGATATGGACTAGCTGGTAATTTCCTCGTGAGAGCACTCTCAATTAAGGCTATACCATAAGCCTCTATGCATTATCCAGATCAATATCCCTCCTTGGATAGGGAAAGTAAGCACTGAAACCTAAATGACTATGCTTTTTTTTCCCCTGCTAAATTAGGTTTGTGTAACCATATTTCTTATTCCCGATACAGAGTATTCTTTACCACCAGTCCCAGATGGGTTGCTGTTTCCTGTGCTTTGCTGGAGCTAATTTTGTTTACCTTACACTGGTTCTGTTTCTGCTAGTTTCATAGATTGATATTATTTCTCCATGTAAATATTAATCTAGCACACTGGACAAGAGAATTCATCTGCTGAATATTAGGAGACCACTTTAGTATTAAAGAAAAAAAAGCTTGTGTACTCAATGAATCTTGATATGTATTGAAAGGTAATGCCTCATCACTTGAACTGCACACTAATCATAGTTCTCCCCATCCAGAGGTCGTCAATGTTTTCAGTCTTCAACACACCTAATGACAGAAGCCTGGTTAGTGTTTTGTCTTCCTGCTCCAGCTAATCACAGATCTAATGACCAGGAAGAGGTGTTAGACTCCCTGGAAGTCCTTGTAAGAGTTAAGTCTTGATTGATGCCTTCCTTTTCAGTCAGATTTTGCCAAAGAAAGTTAGTGGACAACCTCCATACAAAATTGCAACTTTTGTGAAAAAAAAAATCAGTAATTTTTAAATAAGCTATAACTCCAAAGATAATAAAAAAGAAACCTTTTGTTAGGAAGTTAAGTAAAATACAGACGACCGACTCAACAGTAAGTCTTCATGTTGAAGCTGTTAAAACGTAACATACACTACAAAGTGAACACGAAGTCTACATCAGATTACTTGTACTGCAGCAGAGAAGCATATGTAGAATGCAAATAGACAAACAAAGCACTTCCACACCACAATGAATGAAAAAGAGACTTTCCTGAAATCCAAACCAATTCTTTTTAGGGTTTCCTCAAAACCTCCGAGTATGTGATGACAGACTGGTGTCTGAACATGTGCTGGCATATAGACACAAATGCTGCCCATCCAACAGTGTTCCAGTTGATTATGTCAGTATTTGAAAATATGCTGATGATTATCTAAAGCCAGATATTCATTCTATTGTTTCTCCTCATGGCAGGAGACTTTTGAGTCAAGCTTCATCCCAACAGTTCCAAATACCACAGGCACAAACCGGGGAATATCATTGTACCGTCAAAAGGAATGCATTACCAGTAAAGTAATTAAAGTCTTCACAGCTTTTGCAATACCCCCGTTAAAGCACTGCATATAAAAGGTTCTTTGAAATAGGCTTTGGTGCCAACTGAAATTGTTTCTTTTTTTTTTTGTTTAATAGGTCTCTTCTTGAGTTGTTAGAATTTTTTAACTAGCCAAACAGATTTTTCTCTCAAATAGAATGCTCAATTCAAATTTATTCCTGCAGGCACTCTGGATAGATGGAGGGAACTCAACAAGAAAGTGACAGATCGATACCTGGAAGGAACTCAAACAAGGTGACAGATGGTGACTCCACTTGAAAAGATGGCAAGATGTTAAGGTGATGAGGTACATTATGGTAGTGCCATAAATACATTTACAAATGAAAAGCCAATTCACTGTCAGTTCCATGCAAGATGTTTAAACTAAAAGAAAACCTTATTGTAGAAATGTATACATAAAATGAAAGTAGCAGCAACACAACCAGTCACTCCTTTACAGGCTTATTCAATCCCAGAAAAGGTGCTAGTGCTGGTTTCTGTTCCAGAATTAGCTATTAGACAACACAAGAAATCCAGCGTCAATATACACTCTAATATAGGAGAAACACCAATAAAGGTCCTCAAGAAGAATGAAAACTAAATAACACCTCCAAACCACAGATGATCCAGAATCTTTCCTTGTATTATGTAGACATACAGGAAGATGCCATGATAGTAACATCTATCACAGTTTAGTTGGTAACATTCAGTAGTTTCAAAGAATTAAATTGAATATAGAGTTAAGGCCAAAGGCCAAGCACTCGGACCTATGAGGTCATTCAGTACTGAAAAAGAAATTGAGAGCAAGTAGGTTTGAAAAGTTAACTTTGCAAGTGCACTATAATTGTTAGGAGAGGGTGGATAGCAAGATGAAAAATAATATAAAAGAAGGTACAGTACAAATTAGTGGTGACAATCAATTAAGATAGAAAGTTAAGAGCCAAGACATAACCACCTTCAATCTAATGTTTTCCAAGGCCCATTGCTAGCATCTCCAATTAGAGTATACTAATAATTTATCAGCCATTAAACAAAAATTCCTGCAGATGTTTTTATGAACCATGGTGAAACAATCTTTCTATAACATGTTTCCACATAACAGGCTCCTGTAACTGAGAAGGTAAAAAAAAGAATTAAAAAGCAGAAGTACCCACTACAATAAATAAATTAAAAAAATAACTAAATACAAAGTAGTTAACAGCAAGTACATTCAACCACTGAAGTATGGGGCCTAACCATAGCATTACTGTGCTGTGCTAGTACCCGCCTAACCACATGAGCAACAAAATCTAACACTATTTCCTGTAGGGGGTTATTGCTGTCAGTGCACCTAACATGGTGCACTGTAATCAAAGCTAAAGGTTCTTTGCAGCATCCATTCAGTCTCTACCTCCAACCCTTTTCATTCCTATTGTAAGTCTATTCAAATCTCTCTTCCATTTTACTCTCCCACCCTCTCCTAACAATGGTTTCTAGTGCAACTACAAGGTTTTCCTCCTATTATACTTTCAAACCTACCCATACTAAATTTTCTTTCCAGCGCTGAATGACCTCATAGGTCCCAGCCCTTGACCTTTGGCCTAAACTCTCTATATTCCATTCCTAACACTATACTGAAGAAGATTATTTCAGAGTATACTGGGAAATAAAGTAACTTGAGAAATAGCTTTGATGTTCACCTACATCAGACTTCCCATGCCCACTTAATATAAATTCAAATGAGGGCATTTCAATTTTCAGGGAAAATTGCAGTACCTAACACCAGCATGGCATCATTAATACTGCACACATAAAGATTAAGGAGCTTAACTCTGAACAAATATCCTTAAAAACTCCAGACATTTTCTTGGATCTGTTAATTTTACAAATACTTCACACCATCACTCCATAAAGCATTTCTGCTGACGTAAGCTACGATGAGCAGAAGTAAAGACAAGTAAATGAATAAAAACATTGAAGTACAACCATCTCAGATTTACACTATATTTAATTAGAAAATTATATGACAATCTAAAAGCCTCCAAAATCTATGTAAATGGGAAGAGATTGATACCATAGTGAAGAAAACAGCTTATACAAACAGTGTTCACACAGGAGTACGAGCTGAAAGATGACTGTTAAAAGTGAGCAGGGTGCCACTACCAAGAAGAGAACATACTCTTACTACTTTTAATAGATTGTAATGGATAATTTCAAATTTATAGTTGTCTTTTTTCCATAATGGAAAAATACTTAAAACGAGAAACTATGTCAATTGGAGACCTAGGTAAGTTACTTTTAAAGTGATACTCTACTATGCAATGGCAAACTTTATACTCACAAAGTTTTTGCACTTGGAACAAATGTGATTTGCACATATCCAAGCAACCACAAATTTTCATATAAAAAATTCCTGGATTAATAACTATCCCCCAATATTGTCAAATGCAAAGAAAAGAAAAGACACAAGATATTCTGTACTACACCTGAATGGGAAGTAGTGTAAAATCCTGGTGGAGAGGATGTCGTGAAGTGCGAGTACCTGGATCTGGTGGTTTGTTAATCAGCATGGTGTGCATAGCCATGATGTTGGGACCAGTAAAACATTCAACATAGTCTAGAACCTGTTAAATGGGATTCTGTTCAGGATCATATTCTTTCCAAATATCACAAGGATTAATTGGTAATGCCTTAAACTTACCTTCCTTCATTCCAACTATGTACAAGTCCAATGGCTTTGTCATTTACAATTTTCAAGTTGATTAATGCTATGCATGTTGTTCCAATAAATCATATAAGTTTAAGGCATCCATTATTATCCAGCACTTTATTATGTGGAACTTTGAGATTTTAAAGTAGTACATCCCCAGCAGAACACTAGTCATTCTTTTATTTTTATGGTTCAAAGTTCCACAGTAGTATATAAAGTACTATTTAGTATATGCATTAATAATTATAACAGTAACTTCTGCATTTTTTCCACTGTGCCTCTTCCACTGTATATACATTACATATACTTACTATATGTATATTTAATTATAACATATGTACAACTGTGGAGCTTTTAACAACATTTTTGAAATATGTACATTCATACAGTATTCTTAAAAATTCTATATGGTGTGTATAGTCACACAATACTACCTTCAAAATTACCTTCAAAATTATGCCACCCTAGAATTCTGATACACTATACTGTTACTTTTACTTATTGAAATAATAATTATTGGGTAGACTACCCTAAACATATTGTGTCATGCACATTGTTCTTCAGTCAACTACAACCATAAATTTTGTGGCATATTTCATAACACTTTCTTCTCCATTGCATGAAGGGTACATAAAGAGTTATTTTACTTTTATTTATGTCAGTCACTATTCAAAATTAGCACATTTTTAATAAGTTAACAACTGTAATGCACCCTTAATTAGCGTGTCTTGGTTATGGTAACTGATACTGGCAAACAGTTGTTTCTCGATTAGACTGTTTGTCAGTACAGGCAGTAGCTGGTTATCGACAGGGGTTCTGTTTAAATGTCTTTATGATAAACAAAAATCACTGATAAACCATAAATTGGCCATTTTCGGGGCTTATTGGCACTGATAACCAGTTAATGGCACCTCTGTTAGGTATATATCAGCACTGATAACCGGAAATAGATGCATTATCAGTGGTATCTGCCAAAACCAAGATAAGCATAGAAACCCTAGCCTAGTAAATACATATCATACTATACAAAATGTATATGATTACGTAAATCATTTTTTCGGATGAAATTTTCACAATCACATGATACGGAGTTTTAACGATACAAAAGTATACGTGTGTGCAAATTACAGTTCTTTTGTATGCTGTATATTTTTGAGTTTGTGTTTTCCTTGGAAATAAACTGTGCTTGTATATTTATAGACCAAGCTTCAGTTCCAAAATCCAAAGAAAAATATACAAAGAACATGTGACACCATCCTGACTAAAGAATTAATGGCAGCCGATTCAAAATCATCTCGGTTAATGGGAGTTCCCAGACCATGGAATGCCAAATTTAAGAGGTCAGGCTGTAGTTGCTGTACTACCATCATAAGTCTCCTTATCCTTGCTGACCATGGCTTGGACTGCAGCTGTGCCAAAGGTAACTGATTCTGGGCTTTTGTCCACCACTGTTGGTTGTGGGCCTTGTATGGATGACATTCCTCTCCTGTTGACCTGACACCCGAGATGCCTCCATAAACTGAATTGCAGTAAAGTTCCATCCCCCTCCCTATAGTATTTTGAACAGCTGCTGTGAAGGGTAATCTTTTGAACCTGTGAATAGAGGACCAGCACTGAACCTTCTATCAAGTCTTCTGTTGTTTCAATCATCAAAAGTCATGTACACAATCTACCCGAGGGGTTGCAGTCATGAGTTTGAGTTGTCACTGCAGTAGAGGTAGCTCTTGGTGGTCCTCTTTGACATACTGAAAGTTGCCATGCTACTCCCCTTTTGATTGTGGTTCTAGAAAGGACTACTCTCTTGTTTAGTGTTCCTCTTCATCAGATAACTCCCATACTAGCTCTCTTCTGGCAGCTCTTCATTGAAAGCAGTCCTGGCATCCTATTGCTTCTCCTGCACTTTTCCCCAGAAATGTTTCCCATTGTAGAGCTCTATATTGCTCTTCACCAGCTGTGCCCTACAGCTTCAACTCATCCATCAAGTGTGGCTTCTTCCCAGACCCCTTAGCCTGAACCTTTTGGACTCTGGATACACCGCCCAGCATGCCCAGCACTCTTCACTCTTAAGAGGGCTAGATTTAGCTCTGCTGAGTGTAGTGCTGTATTGGTTGAAGACTGATAACCCTGTGTAGGACCTCTTTTCTATAACAATACCACTTTCCAAAGATCCACAACTGAATCTTTGATATGTTTAAGATTCACAGTGCCTCTTAATCCCTCTGTGAAGCCTCAGCTGCCAACCTAAGGAGTGATGATCAGGAGTCTGCTACCAAGAACTTCAAGCTTCCTTTGGCCAAGTACTTAGTTGCCATCCAGAAAGATCTTTTACTGCATTTGACAGACCATTTGACTGTTCCAGCCATGGTTATGACAGTCCTATGGGTGTACTTCATCACCTTGTGCTATCAGATCAGTGCCTTTTAGTTTTACACAAACTTGATTTCTGATATTTGTCGTGGAGAAAATTGCCAAAAATACCACCAACATAATATTTTGCATTGAATTGATTTTAATATAGAACTTAGGCCAAAGGCCAAGCACTGGGACCTATGAGGTTATTTCGCGCTGAAAGGGAAACGTTGCAGTTGTACTATAAATCTATTGTTAGGAGTGGGGGAAAGTAAGATGGAATAACAAGAATATGAAAGGAGGTACAATGAAAGGAACAAAGGGGTTGCAACTAGAGGTCGAAGGCACGCTGCAAAAACCCTTAATGCCTACAGTACCGCATGAGGTGCACTAACAGCACCATCCCCGCAGCCAAATTGCTACAGTGCACCACATGAGGTGCACTGACAGTACTATCTCCCTACAGGGATAATATCTTGTAAGAAAAATGTAAGTACTACAGTGGACCCCCTGTATTCGTGGGGGATGGGTACCACACACACACACACACACACACACACCAGTGGATAGCTACAATCTGCAAATACTTAAAACCCTTCTGAAAATGATTGGTATTGCCTATTTCGATAGTTAAAAAAAATCTAAAAAATAATTATACCTGCGTATTTTAATAGTTTTATCACAAAAAAAGTGCTTTTAGTTACAAAAAATTATATGAAGATACGATATAAAATTTGTGAATATCTCTAAGTGACAAATTACGTCAATAGGTGAATTTTCTGTGAATAATGAATACATACGTTCCATGGAAAAACCCAAGAATAAGAGAGTCCGTAAATCATGTGTCCACGAATAGCGGGGGTCGACTGGATCTACTGGGTGCTTCTAAATTAGAGGCCACCCCCCCCCATGGAACAAATGGAAAGTTATGAAGTTCTTTGCTATAGCCTATCTCCAAGTACATTATCCTGTTTCTATTAAGCTATTTTTCATTATACATTTCTTGTATTTTCATATTGAGTGATAGAGTTAGATACAGGCATGGCTAATGACTTGGAGGAAATCAGATGGACTGACCGAATCCGGGCTATAACCTTCAGAGAGGCCAGGGATGCTGGCGCATCCTTCATTTCACATTCCTGGATAGCTAAATATGTGTATTAAGAGATGAATCCTTTGTTTAAAGAAACTGGACCAAAAATCCAAAACTGTCATCGCAAAAAGAGTGAGAATCTTGGAAGGCCTGAAGTTCTTTCTCAGGAGTCAAAAGACATCATAGCTAATGCAGTGGTTAGACCAAGAAAGTCTCTATATAAGTTGGCGCTTGAACTAGAAACAAAAAGGGGAAAGAAGAGAAGTTATAGTGCTGTATATTGCTAGTTGAAAAAATCTGGTATCAAGCCATTCCATGTTATCAGCAAGCCCAAAATCACTCAGCAACAGAGAAGACCGTGCATGGTTTTGTGGTTCATTTCTTAGCGATTGGGATGAAGCTAACTTTCTCCATGTTGCCGCATCAGATGAATTCTTCATTCACACAGTCAGGAGGCCAAATCATAAAAATGACATCATTTGGGCTGCAAAGCTGGATGATATCAGCGATGACATGCACTATCGCCAAGTTGTGAAATTTCCTTAATGTTGGGAATTTTTTCTGTTTCACAGCCAAATGGTTAATGTGGATCATCAAAGAAAAAGAACAGTCATGGAATGGCAAATACGTCAGAGAAACTGTGCTTACTGGTGGAGTATTTCCTTTCCTCAAAGATCCTGAAAATGTGTTATCTGTTGAAGTTGTCACATTTTTGCATGATAAGCCACCATATTTCAAGGCTCTTCAGACACAGAGCTGCTTCGAAACAGTGGTATCTATTTCTTCTCGTCAAGTGAATTTCCAGGTAGCTCCCCTAACCTTAATGTGTGTGAAAACATGGATAGGATCTTAAAGGACCGTGTTGAAGCGCGCACAGGGAACTATGATGGTATACCAAGCCTCGATGACCTGCGAAGAGAGGTGACCGAAGTGCTCAGGGAAATGGAGTTAGTCTCAGCTTTTTTGCAATTTGCTGAAATCACACCCCTCAAGAATGCAGGCTGTGATACAGGCAAATGGAGGCTGCACAAAATATTAAATACTCAAGAGAGAAACTTAAATAAATACATACTGGTTCTGAATTACTTTTGTTTTTGTCCATATCAATTTTAGTTTATGCTGTAAAAGGAGGGAGGGGGGGGGGGGGGAGGCTCTACTTTTCGAAACACACCCTGTATGCTGTTGTGACATTCAGGTCAAATGTGTCAGTTTTACGGCCTTGAACATAGTGGCGTACTATGAATGTATTGTTCTAAAAACACTGAACTGGCCAGAGGCATATTATGTAAATTTTTGATCTACAACATTGAATTTCACAGTATTTCTGTACCATGGTCTAAAGGGTCTTGGAGTTTTTGATCCTTTGTGTACTGCACCAATTTTTTAAATTATCTTGGCTTCTACTCACTTACAGTTTTAAAATCTTATTACCCCTTAAACGCCGACTGGACGTATTTTACGTCGACATTTTTTTGTCTCTCTCGGGTGCCGACTGGACGTATTTTACGTCGACATACAAAAGTTTTTTTAAAAATTCGCGGAAAAATACTTTTAGGCCTACCAGCCGAAAACTCTTGAATCACGCGCCTTGGGGGATGCTGGGAGTTCACGGATCAAGGTGTTGTTTTGTTTACAATCGATACGCAGGCGCGCAAGCGCGAATTTCTTTCTTGCCGCACTAAAAAGTATCTGTGACACATCTCGGAAATTATTTCGTCACTTTGACATAATTTTTGTACCATTGTAAATTAGCCGTTACATGAAGTATTATATATGAAAAACAAAATGTGCGAATTTTTATTTTTTGTAGAATACAACAATAAAATACTCATGATTGTAGCTTTTATCAGTTTTGAGATATTTTCATATAAATAACGATAATTGCCAAAATTTCAACCTTTGGTCAACTTTGACTCTACCGAAATGGTCGAAAACGCAATTGTAAGCTAAAAAAAAACGCTTATATTATAGTAATATTCAATCATTTACCTTAATTTTGCAACTAATTGCAAGTCTCTAGCACAATATTTTGATTTATGGTGAATTTTTGAAAAAAAACTTTTTCCTTATGTCCGCGCGGTAACTCTTCCGAAAAAAATCATACATGCGATTGTGGTAATGTTTGCACCATTTTAAAATTAGCCGTTATATAAAGTTTTATATAGGAAATGGTGTGCAATTTCATGCACAATACAACTAAAAACAACCCATGGTTGTAGCTTTTATCAGTTTTGAGATATTTTCATATAAATAACGATAATTGCCAAAATTTCAACCTTCGGTCAACTTTGACTCTACTGAAATGGTCGAAAAACGCAATTGTAAGCTAAAACGCTTATATTCTAGTAATATTCAAGCATTTACCTTCATTTTGCAACAAATTGGAAGTCTCTAGCACATATTTCGATTTATGGTGAATTTATGAAAAAAATAACATTTTCTTTATGTCCGCGCGGTAACTCTTCCGAAAAAATCATACGTGCGATTGTGGTAATGTTTGCACCATTTTAAATTAGCCGTTACATAAAGTTTTATATATTGAAAATGTGCGCAATTCCATGTAGAATACAAACAATAAATAATTGAAGGTTGTAGCTTTTCTCATTTTTGAAATATTTGCATATAAATCACGATAAAATAGAAAAAAAACCACGTTCGGTCAACTTTGACTCTACCGAAATTGGTCGAAAAACGCATTGTAAGCTAAAACTCTTACAGTCTAGTAATATTCAGTCATTTATCTTCATCTTGAAACAAATTCGAAGTCTCTAGCAAAATATTTAGATTTATGGTGAATTTAAAAAAAAAATCTTTCCTTCCCGGTCCGCGCGTGGATTCTCCGCCACAAATCTCCGAAATACATACGTACCATTCTCGGAATATTTGCTCCGTTTCATATTAGGCATTTCATAGAGTTTTATATATGAAAATGTGCGCAATTTTATGTAGAATAAAACGAAAAATATTTGAAGGTTGTAGCTTTTCTTATTTCCGAAATAATTGCATATAAAACATATATATAAAAAATAAGACATTCGGTCAACTTTAACCCTCGTACCAGATATGGTCGAAAACTGCAATTTTAAGCTAATACTCTTACAGTTTATAGTAATATTCAATCATTTGTGTCTTCATTTTGAAAGTAACTTGAAAGTCTCTAGGACAATATTTAGAATTATGGTGAATTTTTTGAAAAAAATATTTGTTTACATCCGCGCGTTACGAATTCATGCATTATTTTGTGATAATATTTTCTCTGTGTTGCTTTGATCGTTTTACAATGTGTTGTATACCAAAATGATCGCAATTTAGTGTACATTACAACGAAAAAAAGTAACTTGTTACCTTAACCGTTTCGCACACAGAGCGATTTGAATACAATTATATATGAAATTTCGTTTTTGCGCTATCATATATCGCATTATTTATATATGATAATGATAATTTTTTTCATTTTTGATGGTTGCATACTAAACTTCAGGCAATGACAAAAAAGGAGCCAAAAATGACCTCTTAATCTTGAAAGCTAAGTGCGCTGTGATTTTTGAAAAAAATATTTTTTCCGCTTCCGCGCTCACTCCGAAAACCCCTCCAGTACACAAAGGGAGGACAAATTTTTTTTACCGCTCCGGCGTAAGAGGGTTAACGTATTTATAATTTGACTTTATATCCTCATCATTGCCATTTTCTTTTTTCATATTTGACATGCTATTCTTTGGAAGTTTATCTAATAAATGATTTACTGGCTTATATACTGTATGCACCTTATAAGAATGAAAAACAATCATAGCACTAACCAGTGATCACGGCAATAGGCATTATTGCTGAATGTAATTTCTGATTGGTTGGATGCTGTAACTGAAGAGGAGTCCAATTTTTTTTTTCTCTAAGTGGTCGTTTGGCATTAATAAGCCACAAGTTTGCTCTATGCACAAGAAAATTCACACACCTATTAATTACTCAAGAGTATACCAGTAACAACCCGTTACTGTTTTTCATCTGGGCTTTACAGTAAGAGTGAAAGCTCCTTGAAAGCTTGGAATGCCTCATCTGTCTCCTCTTTATTTTGTCACAGATGATGTTGATAATAAAAGTGAAATCAAAGATTACTAGACTGCATAATTCATGCACATAACCTTGGGATTCAAATAACTAATTCAACATTAGTTACAAAACCTGCAATGAATATACTATTGGGTAAATGATATATACCTGAGGTAACAAGCAGTGCTCAGAGAGAACCTCATCCCAAACAAAGTCCTGAAGTTTGTTGACAACACGTTCAGCTGCTACGTTTTTTTTGTCCTTCAATGCTATATCCTTCATCTTCGTCATGCCTGCAGTATCAACACGACCTTCTACAAGGTCAAGGAACCTGTCTCTGTAAGATAAAGTATTTTCTAAATCTCACCAAATTTTCAAGAGTTGAATAATCGAAGGTCAGCATATTACCACATATTTTAAAAATAAAATTAACATTTATCTGTACCCTTAACAGAGTAAATGCATATTTATTATGATTACATTACAATAATTCTAGCATGGAAAATGCATCACTTATAAACAGTTGTTAGGAAGGTGGGGAGCAAAGTTGATATCATGAAACTATAAACATGGAATGGACATGCGCGAAATCGCCATGTGCCGCATGCCACCATTACAAAGGGGGGAGAGAGCCGTGTTATGGTGCCAGTGAAGGAGAAATGTAATGACACTAAAAAAGGCAGTCAGTGCTTTGCCATTAACTGTACAAACTACAAAAAACATATTCTCTAAACAACATGGCAACTCTTTTTTACAAGTAAATTCAGTTTTTACATGCTTTTTAGTCACTATCGCATGATTATGGGCATTTACTTTGATTTACGCTATTATCATGTAGCCAGGCTCCAGTCAGGCATTGCAGGGTAGAAGCATTTGCCAGAAATGCAATAAACTTGTTCTCTTCAAGGGGCAGTAATATTTAGTGTTAAGAGTTCAGCTTCTGTATATTTAGCATAAAATTTTCTACAAATTATGTAATTCAGTGGTAAGCCAGCCTGTATCACTATGGCCACCTCGCCATATTGGAGTGTAATTCGTTTAATTTTCCATGACAATATCTGGTCATCTAGTAATTCTGTTTACATGATAATACATTTGAAATAGATCTAAAATTATTAGTATTAACAATAAGACTGACATTAATAAGTGATCTGTAAAAATAAATTATTTATATCAACAAGTGTGTTTCTTTTTGTAATAATGACTGATGTAAGTAAGCATTAAGAATAAGTCATCATAATTACAATTTAAGTCCATTGTGCCATGGTAATGGGGTAATCCTACTAGGTGACACAGACTGGATAGCAAGGTGGGCTCACTGGAAAATGCTTTTCAAGAGCTTTTAATCAATGATAAATTTATTAAAATTTTATATTAAAAAATTTGGAACAGTAGAGTAAAAAGCAAACCCAGGTAAAATACATATCTGGATATCTTTACTTAAAACACTGCAGCGCCATATTTTCTACATGCTTAATTGTATGCATTTAAAAGGGATTTTCAAGAGCTTTCCAATAAGCCTGTATTTACTAAAATTGGTGGAAAATTAAGGACAACAGAGTGAAAAAAGCAACTGCAAGACTATGCTTTAATAGCGTCATCTCCACCTTTTCCTCTAGCACCGCACAGTGACAATCAGCGTCAGTACATATATATATGTGCAAGTCCATTCCTTGTTTATAGTTCCATGATTGATACATACTAATTAAGTAGTTCATTCTGTTGTGTAAGGAGGTCAAGGAATATCTGTAAATGTGTTGCACTCGCCTGATAGCACATCACTTCTCTCCCACATGTGCAGAGTTAATTTTGGCATTTTTTATAATATTTAAGAAGAAAGTATGTAAAGAAAAAGCCACATCCAATATGCTTATCTGAAAGTAATTTAGAAAAATGCATAAACCATTATCCCATACTTTTTTTAAGAGTTGTGAACTAATAATATAAAGTCATATTACTAGACTTCCATAGAGGTTGGTTGAAGGATTTGTGAAAAGTTAAGAGGGGAACAGATAAAAAGTAAAAGACAGACAGCAATGCAACTGGGGCCTGAAGTAATACTGAAGAAAATCCTTAGAACCATTTTGTTTGCTATGCAATACATATTGTAAGAGGTACCCATATGCACAGTGCAATCTTCTGGATGTCATCGCAAACTGTCTTGATAGTCAGCATCTGCTGTATGAGCATAGTGCTACAAAAATTGTCATGAAAACAATAACAATCTTTCAGGAATTCATTTGGAGCCAAATGCTGTAGCAATGGGTTTACAAGAATTATAATGCAATGGAGAAGACTTCATACTCATATTGAATAAAGCATTTATCCTGTATGTTTCCAGTAAGCAGTTTGCTTGATCACCTAAAGCAATGAAAAAATTAAAAGCCAAAATTAGTTATTTATTCAGTAGAAAGAAATGGGAAATGTTCACTCCAGTATGGTAGAGTAATTAATCAGAAGCCTGCTTTTTAGTTAATACTGCCAGAATTTGGTTGTTGCTTTTTAGTTAATGCTGCCAGAATTTGGTTCTACCAAAATCACAATCTTATATATGCTATTGGTTCATGCCCCGATTATTCCCAATTTCACAAGTCTTTTGTCTGTCACACAGAAAATAGTCTTGCCATTACATGTCCCATCTGGATCCTCAAGTATGTCAGTAACCTTTCTTGCTTTTTAGCACAATCAGCGTCATTGTCGTTTCTTGGATCCTAGGCTTTCTTAGGTATAGCAATTTGCAAGAAACTGTTTGATCACCTTGAGAATTTAGCACTTTTCAGGGTTTGCTGTAATTCTGGTTTATGATTTCAGTCTTTATTTTCTCTCTTTCATTTGTTATAGCTATTGTAAAGGTTTTTAAGCTGAAGTGATGCTACCGAGTAGATTTTTGTACAGTAGTTAGTATTCAGCGAGTTATTCTCACTAAACACAATCATTTGCTATAGTGTTAATGTACTATATTGAGGGTATGTTTCTTCTTTACATTGTTTCCGAGGATGTTATGTAAATTTAAATTTAGGTATTTAGAATGTTGCTTTAGTATCCTAACATTGATACTGGTTTAATTATCTGCACATAAGCTATACTGGTATCAATTGTATTTTTTCACATGCTACTTAGGTATTTGATTAGTGTATTAATGACATATGTTTTTGCCTGCAGTTGTACCTAATTTTAGTTTATTTCATTAATTCACTGGAACTTATTAGTTTTATTACCACTACTGTCAGTGTATTAATTTATGCGAATTCTTGACTTTCCACACATTAACTGCTGTGCTTTGCTAGTTTTGAGATTTCATGTGCGGTCTTTTTTCATTGCCCCAGCTTACCTGTCAAGACCCTCTGAATAAGCTGGGTAATTCATTCCTGTCATTGAAGTATCAACCATGACCTTCACTTTCTTCTCATATGCTGTTGAAGTATTATGTTCACCATTTTTCATGCAAGAGGTTGTCATACAGTAATTCTGCAAAAACATGCAGTGTAAGACGGTCAAGTAGTGCTGCTCCCTGAGCTTCAGAGTCTTCAGTCTACAGTCAGCAACGTACTCATCGTTGGTTATAGTGAATGGGTGCCAGACTTTGGATGATGTCTCATCCTCTTATTGACTTACTTCTACTCGGCCTCTGTTACCTGCTCTGTAGCTGTAACCACTGATATGTAATCACTTATATTTGGCTCAACTGAAAGAACTTAAGTTCTCAAGCTTGCACATCTGATTATTGTCCTGGCATATCCTCAGTAACAACTACTGTACTAATGATGGACTAAATACATGCCATAACCATTTCTCGTGATGTTCTCAAGTTGTGGCTTAATGACTTTCTGCTAACTCACCATTGTAGGCTGTGATTGCCTTCTCTTAACATCAACGCTTGTCACTGTACAGGTGGATCCATCTTAAGGAATCTTAAAGGATCAGCTTTCTTCACACAGATCTACCTCATCAGCAGTCTCAACATTACTGCTCAAGATGTTTCTCCAACAATGACTATGACCACTCATGATTGAGAAAGAATGGTACTGGGAGACTTACCCAGCCATCAAACAAAGAGACACTGTCAACCAACTCTTTTGAGAGGATATTTTTGAGCCTCAGCCAAGACCTCTCACTTCTCGCTTATCTTTCTAATAGGGACAACTCTTCATCAGCACTTCAGCTTCATCCAGGAAGAGGAGGACATATTTTGAATCATTGCCAGATTTAAGCTTTTTGCATACTCGGATGAATAAAAACTGGACTAACAAGATAAAGTGCAAGATTTTTTGTTTGAATGGACATCAAAATCCAAATAAGAAACCCTCAGCCATCCAATGTAAAACTAGCTCAGCACATGTAATTCTACTAAGCACAGACAATGCTACAAAGTTTATTCAGTCTGGCCATGGCAACTACTGTCTTGGACATTGCTGCTGCTAATGTGAGGACTTTGTCGAGATATGAGTTTTAGTAGCCATAAATAGCCCAGATGATAGTATTAGTTCACAACTCTTAGAAATAAAAAAATATGGTATAATGGTTTGTGCATTTTTCTCAATTACTGTTAGATAAGCATATCAGGCAGCATTTTCTTTACATACCTTCTTCTTGAATATAAAAAATGCCAAATTAAGAGCCTCCTGTTTCTTTTAAGCTTTTCACTCTACTGATTGACAAAAAGCTGCCTTTTGTAACCTAAATAAATCATCCAAAACTGTATACAGGCAGTCCCCGGGTTATGACGGGGGTTCCGTTCTTGAGGCGCGTTGTAAGCCGAAAATCGTTGTAAGCCGGAACATTGTTGAAAATCTTGAGAAAAACTTACTTTTAATGCTTTGGGTGCATTGAAAACTATATAAACTGCATTCATATTGCATTTTACATAAAAAAAACTTCAAATATTGATTATTTTGCATTTTTGGTGTCATATTTCTTCTGCCAGATGAGCGTTGTAGGCGTTGTAACCCTGGAACATGCATCGTAACCCTGGAAATAATTTCTGATGAATATACTGTAATTGAGAAGTGCCTAACCTCGGAACTTCGTAAGCCGAACTTGTCGTAACCTGGGGACTGCCTACCATGATAATCATGAAAAAAATACCTTTAAATATCAGGAGGTTGACAAATTTTTCTATCAAGTGCCTCAGCCCTCCTAAAAACTACCGAGTTAATGTTAGGGTAAAAAGAGTTACTTGAAAATGCTTACCTCCATTTATCAATAAGAACATGTGGTACCAAATTGGGGATAACCAGGAATCCATTTTCTTCATAAAAGGCACGCTGGGCGTAGGTCAAACGAGGATTATCAAGAGTATACTGAAATTCAGTAACCTGTGGCTGCACACTCAGTCCTGCTGCAACAGGGCTTAATGACTAGGATATTGTTAAGGAAAACATTGTACTAATAGGAATCATTAAGTAGTCAAGTAGAGAAAAGTTGAATACAAAATTAATATATATAAAGCTTTTAAAATTTGCAAGGTTAATTTTAGACAAGGTTTTTTTCATACACCACATAAGAAATGAGAATAAAATACAGCTGGAAATATCAATAATTCAATAATTTAATTCTAGGTCAAGCTTATTCTTACTTTCAAAATAGTTCATATTCTGTATCTGAATATGGAGAGAATAAATTCAGCAGATCATGGCCGACACTTAATTTAAAAATGAGTAATCCCTACAATGTTAATTCCACTAGAAGTTTTATTTTTAAAATACAACTGACAGAATCTTTCGAATAGTGTGGCATTAAATATTGCAAAAAATAATACCTTGATCAAAATCACATTTCCTTATACGTGTACTCGATTTCTAAGAGTCAGGTCCTGAAAACACAGTTGTATTTACAAGGAAGGATTAACATTAGATTCAGTCATTCTCCTTGTATACATTATATTGGAGAAATATGGTATGTATATAATTTTGCAACCGAGAGTAGGCAATTGATAAAATAATGAAAATAAATGCTATTGCCTACAGAACTGAGACTCAAAGGTTAAAGGGTGAAGTTTTCTTCAATGTCATACATCTTGGGCATAACTATACATTAAACCAAGAACCTGACTTTCAAGCATTTTTCAATCCAGACAGTGATAATCCTGACAATAATATCTAATTGTAACAACTCTGAAATTTAATAAAAACTCAGCAAAATTTTTATCACTTAATTTTTTCTTGAAAAAGCTGCAAAAGTTTGGGTCATTTAATACTACCTAAACTTTAAAATCACAGTTAACTTGAAGACTGAAGTTATTATTGTTAATAAGCCTTCATCTGGAAATATTCCTATCCTAATTACACCTAAAAATCTGTTACATCATTCAACACTACCAGACTATCTTACAGCCTTCTGTATTCTTGCCATTACAAAGGGTGAGCCAACCACCACTTACGGGTTACTGCCCACAGCATACTATAAATGTATCCCTTCAACTACACCTAAACGGCCTTGTACTTCTTATCCCTTACCTTTAGTCATTTCTCCTATAGCCTAATGTCCACAACTTTTTACCTTCTTTTACTTTCAATTCTCACTTTGGAACAAAATTCAGAGCTCTAATAGTCTTGCACTGAGACTCAATGGCTTTGTTAATTACAATAGTATTTATTCCCGATACAAAAAACTAACAAGTGATGCCAGAAAATATTAGTGTAACAACCTGAAGTATATCCACATCCAACAAGCTTTTTTATCAAAACATGAGATAATTCTAGATTAGATGTAGTATATTCTGCATACTGTGTCCCTAATATTAAATGTTATTCTACATATTGTATGACTAATTACAGTATCTTTTTGTTGAGCTGTCAATAAATATAACAGATATCACTGATGCTACTTACAATTTGTGGAACCTCACACTCAGGACCAGCCTTAAGTTACAATGACATGGACTGTGAATACTATTTAACATCTAGTAAAAAAAACTATATTATATTCAAAATATACAAATTCAGAACCAAATATAATGATTTTAAGTAGTGCAATACCAGCAAGTTTTGGGAAATCAAGCATTATACAGAAACTCTGAACACTGTAGGAAATGCCTGGAAATAAATGCATAATCCATACAGCTGAATTATTATAAATAAACTTTGCACACTGAATAACAAAAAGGGGAAGAAGACCACCAGTTGTAAAAAAAAATAAAAATTAAAAAATAAAAAATGGCAAAACAAGAATAGCAAGTGTCAATGTAATGTGAAATAGCAAGGTCTTGGTCTTTAAGCATATAATCAATCATAGTTATTTACAATACACCATTCTCTGCACAACCCTAAATTATTACTACACTTACAACAAAATACTAAGATTCATGCTCTCGCACAAGTCTCAAACCTAACAGAAATACAAACCCAAAATTAGCAAACTTATACGAACTTGAAATTTCTGACCAAGTAACAAGAACATACCTAATATGAATGTTTGATACAGTAACAGAAATCAAACAAAGGAATAACACTTCTAGCTGATAAGCAAGGGACTTGACCAACAGGCAGTAGTTTACCAACTATCAAAGTAACCACAGCAGGGTATCCCAACAACAGGTATGTCAGTTCTAAATGATCTTTTCACATGCTATCAGTAGTTGATAAGATGCATGTAAAACATCAGGGTTGTACAAATGTAGGACCACAAATAATACAAACTGTATCTCATAAAAAAAAATCCTATACTACTAGTGTTTTTTTTAATGGGTACAAGTGAGGTTTATTCAAAGTCTTATAAAAAAAGATGATGAGAAAACCCAAGTAAACTGCCACTGATGATGGATTGGGCATTTTGATATGAAATGCCTGTGAAACACTTAGCTTAAAAAGGCTACAAAAAGCATGGGACCGGTCCCCTTCGCAATTTATATGGCCAAAGATGACCTTCATGCGCGCCTGCGCCATGGTTAATTCTAGTTAAGTGATTCAAGTCCCAGGTCACAAGTTTTCTGGAAAAAAAAAATGATCAGATTGTTAATCTTTATATTGTAAAGAACTTTGTGAAAAAAATTTCAATGTTAGGAAAGGCTCCGTTTTTCCTTCGTCCAATGCTGCCGTTGCCTCTCCTCTCCTGTTACAGATATCATGCAACCCATATGAACGAAAAGCAATGTAAGCAGATGACAGAATGTATGCACAAGCACAACTACTGGTGAGAAGGTCTAGCAGATTGGCTGTGAGAAACAAACAGAAGAGATGCAGTCACCTAGCTGGGCAATGGATCATTTTTACCTGCTGTCTGGCCCATTGGAGAAATAAAAGTCAATGGTCTGGCTGACCTTCAAATCATAATCCCCCCATCTCGACATGAGAAAACTAATTACTAGTCTCATTATTATTATTATAATTATTTGGGAAAAACTCTCTATCGCAAGAGTATATATAATGTATAAAGGGTCCACAATAATAAAAAGTGTTGTGAGTCCGTGTATAATTTTTAAAACTTTACAAAAAGCTTTCGAACCCTTCCCTGGGTTCATCTTCAGTCCAAATGAACAATTAGTTACAACATGTACTGAGGTGAATTTAAAAATAAACAAGAGTCGTTGAAGAACGTTGACACCAGTTGTTAGCTCGTTTATCTGGTCCAAAAACGAGCTAACGACCGGTGTCAATGATCTTCAATGACTCTTGGTTATTTTTAAATTCACCTCAGTACATGTTGTAACTAATTGTTCATTTGGACTGAAGATGAACCCAGGGAAGGGTTCGAAAGCTTTTTGTAAAGTTTTAAAAATTATACACGGACTCACAACATTTTTTCTTTTATTATTGTGGACCCTTTAGAACATTATAAATTATTATTATTATGATTATTATTCAAGAGAAAAAGAGTGAAAAATAAAAGCAGATATTTCCTCATCTCAACAGGATTCATACCAGTCAGACCAGAGGGGGATATAATAGCTAACCCACCCCCGACCAGACTAATTAGATCGCAATTCCTCTAGAACCAGCTGTAACAGCATCACCACACATTCGATCAAAATTCAGCACGCCAGTCCACCCACTAAATGTAACCCACCCATCTGCTATGAATACCTGTGTACCTTCATTAACTTTGGTAACTCTCAGTAGATAATCACAAGAGCACAAGTCAAAACATCAGAAGAAATAAAAATAATTACAACAATCTTTATATGACCTTGCTCAAAATTATTATGACATGTTGTCGTGGCTCAAAAATTACTGTTATATTATAACCAAAACAAATTAACTTCACATCTCTTCAATCTCCTCTATCTTGTAGACTAAATGCTTGAAATGGCATAAAGTATAGGACTTTACCTGGCCCCCTATCCATGATTCTATGGGTATGAGTGAAGAAAATGGAGTTTTAGATATGGTATGAATATAAAATGTTAAAAAGAGTCATCATCAAAGTTTGATGGAAACTTTATGTTATGCATGAGAAGTGGCAAAAAGATTCATACCCAGTAGCTGGAAAATGCACCGAGATCATAAAGCTGCAGATTTGGAGGTAGCAGGATGATCATCAAAATGTAGGATAGACGAAGACCTGGCACTAATCAGTGTTCAAGCAAGAAGTCCATAGGACAGAGGAGAGCAGAGAGAGAGTGCACTAGTCTTTTTGGGTTAAATGACAATGTACTACTACACTTATTACACCAATAACAAAAATAATAATTGCACACACACTCTGTTAATGTGGCTTGCCTTTTTAAATTTTATTCAAACATTTACTTGTGATTTTGTCATCTGTCATAAAAAATTGATAATTGGTTACCCAACAACTATCTGTTCTACTGTCATTACAGGCTGCTTTTCCCATGCTGGCATGAGGCTAGCCTAATTCTAAATAACAAAAAACACATGCTACAGTGTTTATCAGATGGAATCTTAACAAGTCATTAGCAACACACCAATATAAAAACCTTTTATGGTATATACCCATACATACTTCTTAGCCCTAATGACTAAGCACTGACTGTATACAAAGAAAATTTGTATTTCTTTTGACTTGATCAACAAAAATACTTCTTCATCTGTAAACATTGCACTATCACTATCAAGAGAGGGAGACACAGAAAAGAGAGAAAGGTTTGATTTTAAAACTACAACCAAAATTCATACCTACCACAATGTCAAGGAACTACAAATAACTGACATGCAAATGTAATCACTACCAGTATGTAGTGCTTTACTTCACAGTAATCGTTTATCACCACAGATAAACTCCTATCTTTATCAGCTTTATTTATGATAAAACTAGTGTACTCCACTTGAATTTTCTATGTACATAATGAGTGGTACACCTATTGACCATAAATTAACCATGTTTAAAATTAGGCAGGCTCCACCAACATCTGGTACAATAGTAATTCACCACTCCATATTCAGATAAGGAAATCATAAGGCGCCACAGACACTATCTCTTTCTATGTTTACAATGCTTTACCATCAAGAGAAGTACCAAATGATCAGAAGGTATCTGCATTTAGCCAATACTTAATACCATCCACTTCATCCAAGTGTATACGTATTACAATAAAATCACCCTTAAAACAGCAAATGATATACAGTTTCATAGACTTGGCTATAACATGATATAAGGGTTTGTCTAGGTTAAAATTGACGAGCAGTTGCTTTTCAACATTCAAAGAAAATTTCATTCCTGGAATACGTATGCTATATAATTCTCTTATCTAAGACTACTACTTCCACTGTGTTAATTTAATATGGACTGCTCTCAGTTAGGGGACAGTACTGAACAATCTCAATTCTTCCAACACAAAGAGGCCTGAAAGTAGAAGAAAGGTGCAGACTTCACTTTGCCATTAATATTTTTCCTGTGTATGCATGAAAATACACCTATGTGCACTACCATGAAGCCACACTACACTTACATAATTATCAGTTCAGCAAGGTCCAATTATGTCAAAGGTTATTTTAGTGATAACTCTATAGATTACACGACTAATTTATGTACACAAATTATCTGATATTGTCAGGTCTTTCCACACACTGATCTTAACACAAAAACTCAAAAGATATTCTTATCATAACAATGTGTTTACTGTTTTACAACAATACCACAAACTGTGGAGGGCATGAAATACTTTTGAAAATATACATTACACCTGCTAAATAAACCTGATGGGTTCTAGTGCTAGGTCCTCAAGACCTAAATTACATAATCAATCAATCAATATGAAAACATGAATCAGAATTCTGCAAGGGTATTGTACAAATTTTACATATGTGAAGGCTTCTCTTAACATATACATACAAATAATGATTCTTACAGATTTACAACTTTATTTTTTTGTTTTCATAATAGTATATTACTATATTACATCAGAGGTCAACTACTTATTTTTTCAAACAATTTTATCTAAAAAACACTGTCGAACTGCTACGGCACAAACAGATTAAATATCGAAATTACATTTTACAATGTAATTCTATTTAATCTGCACCTATTTTCAAAAATAAACAATTGGGAAATAATGTTAACCACCAAGAATGTGATCGAAAGGGGAAAAAAATGGGTGTTCTAGTTATCTTCTAAAACAGAGAAAAAAAGACAATCAATAGCCAATAAAGTGAAAACAAAGCATTACGTATAGAAACTATTTTGTACTATGAAACACTTTATCAAGTAATAGGAACTAAAAACTGTATCATGAAAAATGTGTTAATAATCAAAATGTACATGGTTACAAATCTATTTTTGGAGGTACATTTAGATACAAATGTTTTCCATAGTGAGCTGATTCTACCTCAAATAGGTATCAATTATGAAAGCTGATAAACAGTAAGGAAAAGCTAACTGTTACTGGCGTAAAAATTGAAGCTCTGGCAAACAGCAGCCAAGGAAGAAAATAGAAATGTATACGTACTACAAGGAGATGAGGAAGGCAGCTAAAAGGTAAATGGAAAAGGCAAAAGGAGGAATTTGGTTGTGGTTTTTGTTATTCAAAAGATTAAACCTATTTTATAACCAATGGGGACAAGGCCCCAAAAGGGGCCTTTGACTTGGAATTCAAGCATCAAGAAGAATAAGTCCAAGGTGCTCATCAGGAAATTAAGAAACGGGAAAGCCATCACCCCTGCCGGTGATGGCTGCTCCGCGGGTCGTACAGCAGGTGAAACGTCTGCCGCCACCCGAGGACTGGTCGGTCACGTGACTTGGACCATTGTCTGGGTGGGCTGAGTGTGCACCTGACAGGAGAGATCTGATACTGTCCTCCGACGCTTCCCCAGTCCTCGTCAAGGCCAAAAAACCTCTCAAGAGGCCCAAATGGGGGAGCCCACAAACGGTCTCTGCGTGCATGGTCAGCAGGACCGGTAAACATCAACCGCTATGATGGCCACTCCGCGAGTCTAGGAAAGCGTCATCGTCTGGAGAAAACACTTTCCCAAGGAGGGTTACGAAACTCTCGTATGGCAGGTGAAACGTCTGCCGCCATCGAGACCAGTCGGTCACACAAACGTGACCGTCATCTGGGTGGGGGTGAGCATGCACCTGACTGGAGAGAGTTGATACTGTCCTCCAACTCGTCCAAGACCTCGTCAAGGCCAAAATCTCTCAAAGAGGACCGGATGGGGAGCCTCCCCCGGTCTCTGCGTGCACGGTCTCATGGGACCGTCACATCAACCCTGGGAACCGCAATCACGCAATCACGGTGAGAGCAATCACCAGCAAGGCATGAGTCGCCTGAGCGACTCTGTCTCCTTTCTTCCAACCCATGGCCGTCGCCAGAACTTTGGCTGCACGGTCTCCCGCGGGAGACCGTACACTCGGAACCTCTCGCGAACGAGAGACCGAGCCGGAATCTGGCGTAGCTGCAGCGCCGCTAACACCAGGTGAGGAAGTACCGGTGGTAGCCGGTACCCCTCTGGTCCCCGTCTTCTTCTTCTCAGAAGGAGAGACGGGCCCTGTTCCCGAGGGAACAGGAGGACCAGCAGAAGGACCCCCCGTCCCACCGGAGTGAGCGGGCCCTTCGAAGGTCCCGAAGGAGCCTTCTTAGAAGTCGAAGGGGGAGAGGCGGCAGCAGACGACGAAGACGACAACGACACCTTCCTCTTCTTCGTCAGCTCGCTCAGGACAGACGTCAGATCCTCCATCCAACACGGCCCGGCTGCACCTGTCCGGAAGGACCTGAGTCTGGGGCAGCACCGCCATGAAGAGGAACGACATGGGCAGGAGCGGGAACAGCAGGAGCGTCACGAGCGGCTGGCACATCAGGAGCGGGAAAGAGCGGCTGGGCCAGCAACAGCAACAGCATCAGGTACGGCAGGAAGGTCGGGCGTCCCAGGCGGCTTACACTCAAGACAACAACATCCTGGGTACCAGTGGAGGTCCAGGGGAGCTTCGGGCAGCGGAAGTCGGGTTCGGCAGCACAAAGAACCCAGGTGGAGGCGGCACACCCCTCCTCGGTACGGCAGCGATCGGCCCTGAACGGCGGGCTGTCGGCGTCACGGTCATCACATGCGGGGTATACACAAGGTGAGGAGGGGCGGCCGTACCCTGGGGTGGGGTAGTGGTTGTGGTGGTCACCGCTCCATGGGTGACCCGCCCCCAACGACACCCCCCCCCCGCCAGATGCTGAATCAACCCCTGGACACTAGGCGCGCCCTGCAGATCCACGGACGCCCACACCTGTCCAAGGTCCACTCGTTTCTGCGTAAGCAACAAGAGGGTGATTAGTGGGGGGAAGGTGCCATTCATGGAAGCTGAAGTCGGGGATGCAGGAAAGAAGACGAAGAATCGGTTTACCAAGGGAGTCGCCGGGAGAGCTTTCCGAACGACTTCTTGGCAGGCCTTCGCTTCCCTGCCCCGCACAGCATCTATTGACACCTATCACTAACTAACGTTACCCGGCGCCCTGGAGAGCAAAACGGTGCACCCTCTGCACCGAGCGCAAAGTATAAAGATTAATTCCCGGTATGAGCGGGAACTAATCCATAATTTAATATTGATGCAATGAAATATAATATATAAAAAGTGAAAGAATACTGCACTTGCGATCACTTTCACATAACTAAAAGGGACGGATCAATTGGGGCCCGGGTAAGAGCCGAAACATTGATCCAAATGAATATTGATGCAATCAAAAATAATATATGAAAATGAAAAAGAATAGTACTGCACTTGCAATTTCACTTTCTTTCACACAAAATCAAAAGGGGAAGGATCATTTTTGTTTCCCCCCGGGTAAGAGCGGAAAAAACTGATCCAAAATCAAATAATATATGGAAATGAAAAGGAATACTGCTCTTGCATTCACTTCCATACAAATTTAAAGGGCTCGTGCCGCGAGCATTCGTGCCCCTCGACCCAGAGTGCACAGGGCAAAATATAAATGAAAAAGAGTACTGTACTTACAAGTTTCATCTCACAATTTCACCCAGAAATAAACGACTCCGCACGAGCGCACTGCCGCCCTCGACACTGAGAACATTATTCATGAGGATCAACTTCAGGAAAAGAGCGAAACCCGCCACATCTACAGCGATAGCTCCATTTCTTGACTCACAATTTATTTAATTAATGAAAATGAAAACAGAGTACAGGCGGTCCCCGGGTTTTTTACGACGGGTAACCCGGCTTGACGACGTTCCGAGGTTACGACGCTTTTTCTTAAATATTCATTGAAAAATCCGCCCTGGGTTACGACGCTTGTTCCGAGGTTACGACGCTTGTTCCGAGGTTACGACGCTGACGAGCTTCCGATGCTCCGAGTTTACGATGCTTTTAAAAAACACATATTATGATAAGATAAGAATCCTTTATAGTTTAGCACAGTTTC